>NC_086231.1:11142500-11412500 GCF_036321145.2 Pelmatolapia mariae
TGTAAAATGGATGGTTACTGTATGTATGTAATGCGTTACCACTTTCTGCTTGGGGTGTGGACGATAAACAGAAGGACAGAAAGCTCCTGGAGCGAATGCTGCTCACATTTATGCACACCTGAGGCCAAATTTTCAGAGTATGGCAAAGTTGTATGTTTGTGAAGAATGCGATCAACAGTTTGTATTGGCTCATAAATATACACTCAATATAAGAAGGGATGATGCTGAATCTCATTCATTAGATTGTGCTCAGTTTTTTCTGGTATGTTCTTTGCTTAGATGTTTTTTCTCCTGTGTAATCAACAGGAAACATTGTCCCAACTATAGTTACTGTCTCAGCCAGGCACTCATGTTGCAGTTTATATGCTTGTCAGTCTATACTCATAACTTACGTAGTGAAGACTTCCATTAATAAAGCATTTATCACAGCACAGCTTCTTTCTTTAACATAAATGAAGTATTAGGCCCATAAATAACTGAATATTCTCTGTTTATTATTATAGATGCTCCAGAGCCAAATAATTGCATTTGGAACAGCCTGAGTGTCAGCATTTGTCGATGTGATAGTTAAAGACTCACCAGGATCTTGGTGGTGTACGCTGAGTTGATAGAGATGCTGTTGACCATCATTTCCAAAGTCTCCGGCTTGATAGCATCTGGTTCTGGGACAGTCTTGTAGTGCGTATCGCCGATGTATGCCTGCACCACTGTCATCCGATTCATAGTCAAGGTACCCGTCTTGTCCGAGCAGATAGCCGTGGCGTTGCCCATGGTTTCACAGGCGTCCAGGTGACGCACCAGGTTGTTGTCTTTCATCATTTTCTAAGGGATGGACGACGAAGGTGCACTCATTAAAACCTCAGTGTCTCTGACATGATTTTGAGAGGAGTCTATTAATGTTAAATTTACATAATTCCTTCCTGCTCACCTTGACAGAGTAGGCCAGAGAGATGGTGACAGCAAGCGGCAGCCCCTCAGGGACAGCGACGACCAGAACTGTCACACCGATGATGAAGAACTTGACAAAATACTGAATGTAAATGGGGGTGCACTCAGCTAACCACTGCCGACCCTGGACCCCAAAGGTGTCAATCACAAAGTAGAGGATGAGGATGATAACTGTCACCGCCGACATGATCAGACCTGGGTGGAACAAGAGCAGTTTTCCATTAAAGTCAAGTAAGCTTTTTTAAGGGTTTTAATGTTTCTACAACACGTATCCTTAAACCTTCAGTTTCAATCCTTTGGGACTGAGACTGTTCTTTTGTTGCTGTGTTTCCAGTATCTATGGACTCCTGTGTTCCTCCATCTCTGCTAACTTGTTTAGTCTCTGTCTTCATGTAATTTTGTAGTTTACTTTCAAGTTTTTCATGTAACTGGTTCTAGTTTTACCTCCGGCTCTTTCCTCCTTTGTGACTGTTTTTCTAGCACTCATTAGTTTTACCTGTCTTTAATTACTTTCCATTGTTTCATGTAATCAGTCTCTGTCTGTATATAATCTTGTCTTTCCATAAATCCTGTGTTTGACATCTGGATTCCTGTTTTATTTACTCCTTTGGGAATTATGTTTACCATTTTCAGCTGTTAGTAAATAAAGGCTAATTTTTTTGTTAGCATGCCTGTCTTCTCTAACCATTTTATGTCATGTATGATGTTATAATCTTGGTGATCCATTACTTATTATCTTATTTTTTATTCAGCAACTTATACTCACATTTTAAATTTACTTACTTGACTGATCTGCACTTCTTGTCCACATTATAAGAAGTATAACTGTTTCATTTCATACTTTTACACATTTTTTTCTAAGCAGAAGACATGTCTGCAGTGACAAGTGCAAAGACTCACGGGACTGTTAATGTTTACCTTTAAATGCTTAATTTAATGACATTGTGATCATTATTTGAGTGATGACGTTTGTGTGTTGAAGAACACTGTAAAGGCTTAGCTATTAACAGCCCACCATGACTGTGTCTGCAGCGATTAATGACACTTGTTCAGTGAACCTATTCAAGGTTGTTAAGGTTAATAAAACCAGCGTTCCTGGAACGCAGTATAGAGCACAGTGTGTCTTAACTCATGATGGAAATATTGCTGCTCAACTTCAGCTTTCTAAAGTTGGTCAATCTTAGTGCATTTTCAGATTGTATTCTCCATTATTTGCTCAAAAAAAATCCACCTGAGAACTGACGTAAAAAGTATCCTTAACTTGAACTATCTTTTTTTCTGATTTCCTGCCTCACTGGAAAGGCCAGAATGTCCTCTATTGAGCACATCAGTAGGGTAGCTCAAATAAGTCAAAAGATATAGACCAAAACCAAATGTCCATTACAGAGGACATTTGGAGACTATGGTTTAGTTTATTAGGTTTAAGTGACTTGTCCTCATTAAGTACTGCAGATTCAGTCACATTCAAGTTATTAAAAACCTTCTTTTATTTAAATTAGCATTTTTTAAGCAAAACCAACCTGGCATTTTTCACAGTGCTATGGCAGCACTTTTCAGATCTCTTGTGGTGCTTTTAAAGATGATCTGATGAGCAGTCCTTCTGAAGACCTGCTGGCAAACTCTCCCTGTGGTCTAGCCGTTTGGGAAATATTTAACCACACTGTCCCCAGTCTGATTCTTCTACAAAATGATTTTGATTGCATGTCATCCCCTTTGCTGTCCATGTCTCTGTTTCTATAGTCAACTACCAAAAGAAAATACACTTTCATTTTCTTTAATCTATTTACGCTTTGGTGTCTAACTGCACTGATTCCGGACTGCCAACACTTGAATATGTCTCGCTTGTAAAAAATTGAAAGGTGGTTAAACTATGATATTTAATAAGGCAGTGAAGTCTGGATGCCTGTAACCAGACAACATCCTGAATGTCAAACAGGTGAGGGGAAGTAACAGAAAATTCCCCTGTTTGTGTTTCTGTACTTCATCTCTCCTGTCAGTCACCTCCAGTCAAAGTGTTTGGCCCAAATTCTATTTCTGTTCGGTAATGATGTCCTGAAAACCCCTCGGTGTATTAAGGTCAATTGAAATGACACAGAAAATGCTTTCAATTCCGGGATGAATTGTGTCCCCAATAAAAAAACATCCATCCAATAGAACTGAGTGCATTTTGACCCTCAGCCTCTTCGTCCCTGCGCTGCCTGATCACTTTGTGTGCTATTAGAGGGCAAGTCACACTTTTTCTCGAATGCCGTCTTCGTGAGAGTCATGTAGCAGCATAAGTTTCATTTCTATGTATCTAATAAAGAGACTTGTTTAGGATCTACTAGCCTGTAAAGAAATAAAACTGCAAAGATCCTCTTAGTGTAATCAAAAAGAGAAAACTGCCTTTCCAATAACTTCAGATATGTCTGATGTTGAATCAATCCTGTAGATATCTGGGTTGAACTAACAGTACAGTCAAACCCAGGCACCTAATAATGAGTAGGCTCACATAATAAAACAGCCAGTTCATTTTATTAGTGATTCTGTACATTTTATGCTTTATTTATCAGTTTTGACGTCCTTTGGTATTGTGACTGTGTTAGAACTGCAGCTGGAGACTCACCGCTTATAGCTGTAATATACTGATAACATTAACTAGCCTTCACAGAGGCTGGCAAGGCGATGCCGTCAGACATGATCAAAATGTTTACTTAGCTCAGGGCACTCTGAACTCTTTTGGCAACAGAGCTGATTTAATAACTCTGGCAGTCTCTTACATTTTTATTTAACACCATCATTCAGAGGCAGAGCAGTAATACTTAACGTATGACTCAGGAACCAACTCAGGATTGCCACAGGACGCTGGCTGGCCCACAGACATTTTATAATTCACTAAATAAAATCTACTGAAGGGGTTCCAGCTATGTTTAATGCTGTACAGAGTCCTTCAAAAGTAACCAATTCAATCAACTGCAGCTAAAACGCAGCAGCTTCCAAATATGGTAAAATAAATGACTTGTCATTCTGGGCGGGTATTCAAGTTAATATAGATAAGAAATAAGGAAAATATAGGAAAATGTTAAATATTATGTGAATACAGAAAACTACCACAACACTTTGTCTTCCTGGCAAAGTAACACTTTAAGTTTATTCTTCTAAATGGCAAAAAAAACAGACCACTGCATATCAACTGTAAGCTTTCATCAGGGTCTGATAAACACATAATCAGTCTGAATTAAATTACAGTAATGCTAACACTTGTGTGGAGGAGATTACCCGTAGCTAGTGCTATGGGTAATCTCCATCAGAAGTGTTTGCTTGTTTAATGTTTATTAACCAGCCTCTGGTCTCCAGTGATTGTGCAAAAGTGGTCCCCAGACAAAGCAGTGCGAGTATCCCTGTTGTAGGCTCTCAGCAGAAAAAAAGTTAAAAAGAAAGGAGGAGAGGAGAGGTCCCATCAGAGTTTCACAGTGGTTTAAAAACTCAAATTACTGACAGCCATTTGTGGCTGTTAAAGTATTCTTAATAATCAGTTAAGGTTGAAAGTTCAAGAACATGCAAACCTCAAAATCTTTTACAAAACTATTATCTTCATTCATTTTGGCATGTCTCTTTAAATGTGGTCTACAAAACTGCGCTGACTCGACTTTTATGTTTTTGGAAAGTGAATTAAAAAAAAAAAATACTCCACCCCAGGTTGAAGCTAGATCAGCAACCTCAACCTCCAGCCTTTGTTCTAAGCTAGGTTAAGATTGTTTGTGTGTGTGTGTGTGTGTGTGTGTGTGTGTGTGTGTGTGTGTGTGTGTGTGTGTGTGTGTGTGTGTGTGTGTGTGTGTGTGTGTATATCTGTGAGCTACTCACCAGCCTTCCCAATCTGCACAGCTAGTCTGGTCAGTTTTCCCTGAAGCACAGACTTCTCCTTCTTGGTAACATTGACCTTTTTCACTGGTTTGACCTCTTCCTTCTCCTCAGACTCAGCGGCCTCTTCACTCTTCAAAGGCTGTATCTCCAGAGCAATGCCATCCTGGGTCTTGGCTGTTAGAATGGAGGCGGTAAAAGGAGGAAGCGGAAGGTTTTACGGGGAATGACAGAAGGAAGGAAGTAGGGTCCGAGGTGGTGAGTACAGACAGATGAGGACAGACAGAATAATGGAGAAAATTGATGGTAGTTGGGAAAGGAGGAAGGTTTTGGATGGGAGCAAAATAAAATTTGAATGAATTAAATTGATGTTTAATTGGCAACAAAATAAAACACAATGAGGGAGCAAGGTTCAGGAGTGGTTAGGAGATGAAGGAAGAGAGGCAGAGAAAACGTTACAGAATCAGTCTGAGGGAAAGCTGAAAAACGACAGGACGAGTTTTCTTAGAAAACAGAAACACCTCTGACTCCTAATCATTACATGGTGAACCTTTGGCTGAATGCAGAGAGCAGCATTTCATCGTTTTATGATCACACAACATTCATGATAAAAAGGTCCAGGTAGCTTTCAGAGAGTGTCACAGACGAGTTGGGTGCAGCAGTTCATAATGAAGTGCAGCAGACAGAACAGAGAACAGCAAAAACAACAGAGAGGATTTAACACGGGGCTGTCAATCACACACAATCACACGCACAATCACGCACACATACAGTTTGTTTCACATCAGAGCTCCGAGTTTGAGATCTGAAGTCTGATGTGGAGTCTAGCTTCGCGTCCTGCTCGACGGCTCTGCTCTGCATTTGCATAAACAAACTGTGTATTTGCATTTCACCTCATCAGCTGTGATCCTGTTTGGACTGTAGTAATGTATGTGGAGCTTTTGTGATCTGTTTGATCTCTGCTCACAGCGAATTCAGCTCCGCTCGCTCCATCCGCCGTTTGTCGTATTTCCATACCAAAGAAATACGAGCAGGTGATGAACGAAAACAAAACACATCTTCTCTAATCTCACACACTGAGGTTTGATATTTGTCCTCATGAACGACTGAGCTGACAACTCTGACTGGATGATTTTATCTGAAAATTCCTTCATTTCCATGTCATGTTATTCACAATTAAATACTGGAAATGCTCTGCTGGGTCAACAAATTGGGGCAAAATTACTCAAATTTACATCATTAAAGCTATTCAGACTGACTGCTGGTAAACATTTCAACATCAAATATGGAACCAACATTTCCAACAAATCGTGGATATAAAGCAAGTTAGATAGATGACCAGAAAGTAACAAGTACTCTTGTATCGCTAAGGTTATAGCTCTACTGCTGTGAAAACATAACATTTATCCAAATTCTGAATTTTAGTTACAAAAATATTCAATGGAATGAACCAAAGGAAAAAACAAAACAAAAAACAATCCAACAATAACACTAATGTGAACTGGAATGAGGAGTAAAACCATGTCGTCCAGTTTTGCTTCACTTTTGCAGAAAGTTTCAGCAATAAGTTTAAAAGAAACTGAATTAAATCAAACTGAGAGACTGAGCCTCAAGCAAGAACCGATTTAAATGTTTTTAAGGAAATTGATTCTGTTTTTCCTTTTTTCTGTCAAATATACAGTCAGTTTGCACAGTCCTGTGAAGTACACCCTATAATCCAGCAGCTTTAGCATTTCACTGTGCGACTTTATCAGCTTCGCACATCGTTGTGGAGTAATTTCTGCGCACTCTTCTTTAAAATGTTGCTTCAGTTTATGCACTTATTCAGTTTATGACCTGAAGTTGATGTTTGGGATCATTTATTTATAATCATTTATTTATACATGTCTCTTAAGTATTTTTCAGTCAGGTTAAAGTCTGGACTTTGACTGGATCATTGCGGCAACCTGAGTTTTTCCTTTTTCAGCCATTCTGTTGTAAAGCTTGTTGGTCAAGCTTTAGCCGTCAGACTGATGGCCTCAGATTTAACTTTGGAGTTCACAGTCGACCCAGTGACTACAAGGTATCTGAGAAAAACAAGCCCAAATCATCAGCCCTCCACCACTGTGCTGACAGTTGGTATGAGGTGTTTGTGCTGATCTGTATGTCTCAGTTTCTCCAAATGTGGTGCTGTGATTCACAGCCAAACATCTCCATTTTGGTATCATCTGTAGAAAGGACATTGTTCCAGACGTCTGGTGGTTTGTTTACCTGCAACAGTCTTTTTTTTTTTTTTTTTTTTAAATCCTCTTTTTTGTTTATGAAGATTAATTTTGAAATTCTTATGACTGACTGACATAAATCCTGGTATTAGCTGGTGAGAAAAGATGATGTTTGAAATGTGTTGTATGTATATAGTGAGAATCTGAGCCCAATCTAACAAAAAAACTGAAGATTTAAGATAGAAACATTAAAAAAGTCCCTGCATGAGGCTCCTTGTCTTTAACGGCTATATTGCCTTCTAACCTGGGTAAAATGAAAGAATTTGCATGCTCAACAAAGCCAGGGAGTGTCCCCCTAACATGTTTTTTTGTCTGACCACTTTTATCCACTCCTCAGTACCACCACCTTGCTCTGAGTTTCATCAGGTTGTTAATGAGAAACCCCCGACACAGATTATTTCCAGAAGGGAAGTAATTTCACAACAGCACGACCTCAACAAGACATTTAACATTCTGGATGTGGGGATGGGTCGGTGTTAAACCGGGAAGCTGCGGAGCCTTATGCACATGGTCCACTCTGAAGACAAGCCACAACATAGAACTAACTGACACAGCTTCACATGAACAGGACTGAGACCCACTGACCAACCACAGAAGTGTAAACAGGCGCAGCACTGAACCATGGGAGAACGCACGGCGAGCAGAGGGGAGGGGGTGTCTGACAATCAAAAAGTAAAGCAAGTCAACAAACAGAAGATGAACTCAAAGGATCACCCCAAAAAAATGAAAAACAAAAGCGATGCAGAACCACGACAGAGAGAGACAGGAGGAGGTAGTGGAGGCTGCAGAGCTATGGAGGCTGCAGGAGACTTCAGCAAGACAAAAAGGAACAGAGGAGAGAATCAAACAGTGCCTACAAGACAACATGAAGTCCTGAGCAACGCCCTGCGAGGAGGCAACAGTGAGAGAAATGAGAGGAGTCATAAGGGAAAAAGAAAACAAACTGAGGATAATACACAAACAGAACAGACGACAGCCCACAGCCCACTGATACTGCAAGGGTGCAACTCCCACATCCTCGCTTCAGCCCCCCCACCCGCAAACCCCCCCCGGCCATGTCTGTTTTCCCTCAATACTGCCAAGAGAAGCTTACATTCACCACAGCATGTTAAAATGTGATTTAAAAAACAAAGAAACTGTGGGGCATTTTAAAGGTGAAACATCAGATTCTCAGATTCTTCTTTTGCTGCTGCACTTCCTGCACAGATGTTTCACATTAAAATCTTTCCAACCGCTCACGGGACAAACACCCACATGATATTAAAGTGAAACATCTGCAGGAAGTGTTGTGATACAAAGAGTAAAAAAAGGAAAAGCAATTATTAAATAAATGATAAATAAACTATATTAAAAATTAAATCTTTAGGTTTTAAACTAGAAATAAGCTATTATGAGATGTGACCTTGGGCTTTTTAAAAAACGTGCAATGGGCTACTTAATCAAAA
The DNA here is from genome assembly GCF_036321145.2 of Pelmatolapia mariae. Taxonomy (NCBI): domain Eukaryota; kingdom Metazoa; phylum Chordata; class Actinopteri; order Cichliformes; family Cichlidae; genus Pelmatolapia; species Pelmatolapia mariae. The sequence continues at coordinate 11,150,995 of NC_086231.1, forward strand.
GACAAGGGTTAGACACCTTTGTCAACCCATTTGTGGAATCTGCGCCTCCCAAGACACCTGCAGTATAGGGTGTCACCACCATAGACAGTATAAAAGATGGTAGTAGCTGACCAGTCTAAATATTGCCCAAGTGCATCAAACATGCATTACTTTTAATGGCCAGTAGGGGGTGCCTCCTCTGGTTGCAATAAGACTTTAGGTTGTCTAGAAGTCTGGAGAACACAACCCTCGGCTTCCTCGCACTCTGACCTCAGTAAAAACTTTCCATATGACTTTATGGCTCCACGGCTACTTTCAGGTCACACTGAATAAAACAGGAAGTTCATTTCATAACTTATGGTTGGAAAAAATAAGCGGCTGGAAACATGACTGATGGGAGAACTGGGGCTATTTCACGTAGTTAATGTGCTGCAAAACTTGGAGCTAAAAAAAGCTGCAGAGGTGGTGACAAATGCATTAAGGGCTTTAAGGTTCATAAAAATGAGCAAAGATGTTCCTAGAAATGTTGTCCAGCTTGTGTTTTTCAGCGGAGGTCGGCTGTGACTGCAGCACTGACTATAATTTCCGTGTGAAAAACAGTGATGAGCATCCAAAAGCTGTGTGTGCGTCTTTCTCTGTACATGAAGAAGCATTCTGTCTGCAGCAGATGCTTTAACCATGGGAGGTCTGGATGAGGGGAGTGTGTCGGTGTGTGTGTGTGTGTTTGCTGAGACAGCTTGCAGAGGAAGCTGGCCATGTGCTGGAACACCCAGGACATGGAGGGCATTTGGCTGATTTTGGAGGTTGCCGCAATGACGTCATCAGCAATCTCACACACAGTCATTAAACCCATTAAACAAGGACACCTCAGAGGTCAGAGCAGTATGTTAGGAGTTAGTAACCCTCACTGATGGTCTCGTAGCCCTATTCTGACCGTGAACTGAGAGACTTTGATGAGGGGAAAAAAGATGTTTAGCAAGCACATGACTTACATTTAAGAGACTGGTAATAACCGTTCAATGTTTTGTTTTGTTTTTCAAACAGAAAATAGCGATAAAGATCTCAGTAGTTGTATAAGTTAGTTTGCAAAGTGCACACTGATAACATTTACAAATCAGTAGTGCTTCCATGTTTGTTTGAATATTATGAAAACAACCTAACTTGTTTCTGCAATTTAATTTTTTTTAAGTGTGAATGTCTGTTGAATGTTTATTTAAAGATTTGCTGATCAAACATGAATTAATCATCATTTGAAGTCCTAGCTCGTTAGTCTGGCTAATATTTAATAACAGGGCTCTGAATGGACCTTCTGCAGATAATTACCCATTGATTAGTGTGTCTCCTTATAGACATAATATATTAAGTAAATCTGAATTATTACTAATTGATTGTTGTTTTTAATATTATATACTTCTGTTTCTTGTTGACTCTTGTGTATGCGTGCACCTGAAGCTTGCAGGGCTTGCCTCTGTGTACTCCGTAGCAACAGGTGTCACCACAAAAACATGCCAACGGGTATGATGTCACTTTTGTACACGTTCCTGTTGGCTAGTGCGACATGAACTTCCTGTAAGTGATCATAAATGACTTGTATAACCCACATCTTATTTTTGTTTTGAGTGCTGCAAATAAACGTGATTTACACAAAGATAACCACTAGCCTCACATTTTTTAAATTTTTCCTGTGGCTGATTTCTCACCCAAACATAAATCATGTGCTTCCAAAACACATGCCCTGCTTTCAGGGTTGAGGCATTAATACACTTCTGCAGGGCGACCGCAGACTCGGCTGTTAGAGACTTGAAGGTTGAGAGTTGCACCCTTGGACAGGTAAAGCAAGGCGAGAGAACGTCCCCCTTTATACAGCAGAAAGAGAGAGAGAGGGAGAGAGATGGACTGGACACTCCCCTCCTGCCGCTGGGTGAAGGGTGAGGAGTGGGTGAGTAACAGGGAGGATGGAGGGACAAAGAGGGACAGATGGATGAATGGAGGGGTTACCTTTGTTGCGATTTTCGGGGGGTCCTTGTTTTTTACCTGTTCGGACAGAGAGAGAGGGCGGAATGCTGATAAGATGGCTCAAAGGAAAAATAAGATCAAATCAAACTGAGGGACAACACAAAGTTCAAACTGATAGAAACCCACAGGTGTGTGTGTGTCGTGTGTGTGCCGTGGGCAGGAATGGACGAATCAGAGGAGAGAGACACACGACTTCCCGCTGCGGAGAACCGATGGCCAACGAAATCTAAAGTTTTAAAAATATTCATCAGAAATTTAAAATGTGGTTTAAAAGTAATCAGGCGATCGATTTATTTGTACTTTCCTGAAGCTCTGCATTACTCTGTTTCTATCATTTATTGTGAGAAGGTAGACCTTCCAGGCAGATGTCTGTCTGTTTTTGAAATGACACTGAATTCATGTTATCGATCATTTCTTCCTTAAATAAGCAACAATAACATGTAAGACCAACCAGTGTGCTCGCGTCTGTATTTCACTTCACTTTATGCAGTGTGAATTCATCTGTACCAGCACACTGTGGCCTTTTTTAAAAGGTGATGCTTCACATGGTACATAACATTGTTAATATGATACTTTATCTAAGCTTAATGAAGTTTTGTTCATTATGTACATCGTTAAATAGACTGCATGTTGGTCTGTTCTGGCACATTCTTGTAAGCTGCGTTATTTTCAGATTATATTTTCTGACTGTGGTTTGGAAAGGTTGGTCATTAGACTGAAAAGTCAACAAGGAGATTTATTGTTAAAAAAAAAAAGTTGATATTAAGGTCATTTATTTATCAGAGTGTGGATTTTATTTTATTTTTTTACTTTAAAGTGGAACGTAATGAAAAAAGTTAAGACTCAATTATTTCACACAATTATTGAAGGTTGTGTGATGTGAATAATCAAATCTATGTTAGCACGTTCACCGCATTGATTTATTTCAGTACTGCCTCAAAAGGGTGCCAGCACAGCTGCAGACGCTGTGATTAACAGTGACCAGGTTTACATTTTATTTTGAAATTCGTTCCTTGTTTGAGCAGAAAGTGAGAGTTAACAGAAAGCTTTGTTTTTTAGGGCACTCCCTTTGTAGAGTGGTTGTGAGATGCCCTGACATGCATCAAAACATCATTGTATTTTTGTCTGCTGATTTTCTTGAGGTCTGATTTTTTTTATATGACTAACAATGCGTTCACTTCCTGCCAAGATGCCGTCTGTGTATCCTCATTATGTGCATGATGTCCTGTGGCGTTGGTGCCCCGAAGAGCCGGCCAAGGCAGTCTTGGAGATAATGTTCCCCTTTTATATCCCTAATGGTCCCCTTTTAGAAGACTTTTAGAGGATAGGAGTATTGATTTTTTTAATCTTTTATTGACTTTTTACTTTTGCTTTCATTTGCTGGATATGTATATTTTTGTTTATTTATTTATTTTTTCAGATTTAATCCTCAAAAAAGTATTTAGGCTTAGGAAAGCGTTGCAGTTTAGGTTAGAAGCTGCATCTTTATAACAGTAACCATGCACATGTAAAGATAATGACTTGAGAGTTACAGTCACTCTCACTAGTGCTAAAACTCAGTGTGTCAGGGCACATATGCCAACGGACACTTTGTGTGTAAACGAGCCATTCCAGTGGCTTTAACTAAACAGCACTAATTGATGCCCCGTGGATGAAACTGGGCTGTCTGAACTGGACTGCTGAATCTCTAAAAGGGATTTTATTCACCCCAAAAATGACTGAAAAGCTAAACGCATGGGCTGATGCTGTCTCTGAAATTGATCTTAACGAGGTGTCATGTACTGATTAGACACGATAAAGCATATCACAGGTGAAGTGCAGGTCAGGTATGTTTTCCTGCTCATAGGAAGTTAACTTCCTGCTGCAGTAAAACTAAGCTGTCTGCTTTTATTATGAAAGGAACTTTGGCAAGGTCAGAGCTAAACAACACGTACACATACACACACAGAGCTCTTTGTTATTCAGTTGGTGGCTTGTTATCGAGAGTGAACTGGTTCAAGTATGTGTGTGTATGTGTGCGTTTGCAACACTGAAGGCTTTTATCCCCGCAAGATAACTGATGGGTGTGACTTGACACGAATGCATGAATGTGTGCAGTGCGTGTGTGCGTGTTTACAGCGGATTGATGCAGCCATGTGTGACAGTGAAGTCTGCTGTGTGTCTGCTGTTAAAAGAACACAGGAAACTCATGACAGTGCCTGTGTGTGTGTGTGTTTGTGTGCGCGCTTCTATCTTTGCGAGGATTCACTTCCAATTTGGAAAATAAGGGCTTTTTTTAAAAGTTAAGATCCCTTTTGAAAAGTCTGAAAATATCAAAGCAAGGACTTGTTCTGAAAAGTGATGACACTTCTCGCTTCAAAGAGTTTCTGAGGGTTTGTGCTTTGTTTCAGGATAAGGATTAGTAACACATTGTAAGATTAAGATTAAAGCTTTGACAATGTAAACATGGAAGTAACGGCCTGTGTATGAGATGTAAATGTAAAGGCTCTTTTCTTTAAAATTTAGAATTTATTTTTAGCTGAATCTGTTTTGTGGTTCTCCTCATTAGGAAGTCAGCACCAATTTTGTTTTTGTCTGTTTGTCTGATTTTTTTATGAACCAGAAACTGGAGGCCGAAATGCAAACCTGAGCGTCTCTCTCCGCTGAGCTGGTACATTCAGCCAGTTCACAATGAATGCCTGACAAACTCAAACTTTAGCCAGTAAAACAAAATGATCAGACAAAAACAAACTAAAGGAAAAGGATACATGTGTAAAAGGGGGTTAGCATGATCACAAGCAAATCAAAAGCAATAGAGACCGACTGCAGAAGCCTGTTGTTTTACATCTGCTCTGACATAGTACAAGGATCATCTGGACGTTGGCTTTTGAAGGGTCCCTCTATAAAAGAAGCAACGGTGTTTCACACAGTTAATCGATATTACGTAACTGGCCAATTAACTCAGTACTGTGGCCATGAACTTACATGAATAAATGAGACCATGATGAGGTGTTTGCTCAGATGACCAATCAATCTGTCTTTGAGTCTTTGTGAAATCACAGTTCAAAGTGTTGCTTTACTGAGATATTAACAAAGATTGTTTGCAAGCCCACGACAGAGAACGAAAGTTTAAATGGCCTGTCAAGATTCCTATCAAGCACTTGAACATAACAACTGAATAATGTTAAAAATTAAAGTACTTTTTAAAATTTTACATCTGGGGTGTCAAGCTCATTTTAGCTCATAGGCCACATACAGCTTGATTTGATCTTAAGTGGGCAATTGCAAACCTTTGCATAACAACCTCTAAAGTGCTCCCTTTCTTTTAGTGTATAGAAGTACATTCTGCACACTTTCCTGTTTAATGAACCGTCCACTTACAAATGACAGCTTGACGTGACTGAAAGTGAACCTATTATGCTCTTTTTGAAATTATTTTCTGCCATATGTCACATGGTGGATTCTCTAATTAAACATGGCAAAAGTTTCAAATAAAGAGGTCAGTATATCCTTGAGTAATTTCTGTGAGCCAAAAGTTCAGGCTGCAGTGTGCTCTGAATGCTTGATTTCATTTTTTTCTACTTTTGGATCTGTATGATTTGAATAAGAGAGGATATACATAATACGGTCCCCTCAGGCACACAGCTCCACCTGTGAGCACGGAAGCCCCATCTACCTGCTATTCAAACCTGTTCACTGAGCAGCCAATCAGATGGAGTAGCTAAAACAGCTTGTTTGAACTGAGATGCTGCACCAAGGACCAGTAAAATATCAATAAGCGTTATTTTCTAACCGAACCATGCAAAGCTATTTTGAGTCCAAGAATTATGTCTGACTCCTCAACAGCCTCCAAACTCTGAAGATTCATCTAGTGGGCAGCACTGTATGTTTGATCCCCCCCTGCATTATGCTCCTCTTTTCTGTCTTCTCTTTCCTCTCACCCCCAGTGGGCGCTCTCTGAGCCTGGTTTTATTGGAGGTCTCTTCCTGCTTTGAAGTGAGCTCTTGGAGGTGCTTGGTCATTGAAAATGATCTGATCATTTGGAATGATCAGATTTTGTATCTTACTATATAAAGTTCCTTAAGATTACTTTTTTAGTGAAATGCAGCTGTGCAAATAAAAATTAACTAAGCTTAACTTACAGAATGAAGTAGGCTATATTGATCATGCATGTAATAGCCATTTATCCCCTTGAGGATACATGGTCACATGCATTTCTTTGAAATGTAGCTTTGGTTACAACCATAGACTGTATATAAAAGAAGGACGGAGCAGAAAAGTGCAGCTAGTGCAGTTTTTTTTCAAATGTCCAGCAAGAGGTGACTGTTTGCAGACATCTAGGAAGTACTTGTCCTCAGTACTTGTCTGATGAAGCACATTTAACATTTCTAGCCTATGACACCGCGATATGTTTCTGAATCAGCTCCACCTCACATCAAATCCTGTTTGTAATCACCAAGATTGTCATACCAAAAAAGGTCAGCTCAAGGCTTCAAAACAGGACTTTGCTAGTTCATCTTTTATATACAATTTAAGCTAATTACCTGGTCATAGCAAATGAACTATCATCTTACAAACTCTTTGGAAATGGTCACTAAAAAGGTGTGCATGCCACTTTAAAATTGACGTCACTTTTATTTCACTTGTTTTCGGCCGGTACAATCACAATATTACTCATCTTTGGTCTCGTGTATTCACTATGGAAGGTTTTTGTGCTTAGAATGAAGTTAAATAAAGCTTACAGATCACATTTAGACCCTTCAAAAAGCTCTGCTGTTATCAGCTCAGACTGGATGAACTCTACCTGCTGACAGAGTCGGCTGGTACGACAGGAGAAACGTCAAATCAACACCAGCTGATAAAAACGGGCAAAATATTTCCGATCAGCCTGTTCAGAAATATTCAGAAGCTGACACGGTGACAGTCGTTCTAGCCAAACTTTCCTCACAACACTTCACAGACTTACTGTCCTCGTATGACCTTCCACACTTCAACATATGTTGTGTTTCTTGACATGTGTGTGACAGGCTTTGTCTCATGTCTTACTTTTCTTGACCTTCTTCTCTTCGTCGTTCTCGCTGGCGCCCAGCAGAGTAAAGATGATGCCTGTTTGAGAGTTGAGGCCGACAGCTGATACCACCATCCTGCCTGATCCCTCCATCACGTGGGTCCCTGAGGAAATATTCAAAAAGCTACGAGTCAAAAAAGAAGCTTTATTTATTTATTTATTTAAACTGTCACTGTGTTACTGTCATTTGTTTTCATTTTAAATCAATGTCAAAGCACTTATTTATCCATCTAATCTCATCTTAAGACGCATTACTGAATATTTAAAATGACATGCTTTTACTTATGTTGCTTTTTTTCTAGGTAAATAGTCTTGCACCCCTGTGTAGCCCTACTCTGCATCCAGATATCCTTCTGAATCCAGGGATTGAATTCATACATGGTGTAATAGGAAATTTTAGCTTTGGCGGGGTGTCAGACAGCTCTTGTTTTATAAGCAGGACATCCATCTTTCAGTCAAACACCGTGAACCTGATTTTTTTAGGAGAACAGTTTTCCAGGCACTCACCGGACAGCAGCATGGGGTCTTTCTCCATAGACTTGCGAACCTGGTCAGATTCTCCGGTCAGAGAGCTCTCGTCAATCTTCAGGTCGTTGCCTTGGATCAGGATACCATCAGCAGGCAGCAGGTCTCCTGCAAGCAGATAGATCAGATAGGTCAGAATCTTTTTCCCCCATCAGCCACAGGGTTTGAACAGGATCTTACACAGTCCTTTTAAATTTACATTTTGTATTGTAAAGCAGCTCCACAAAGGTTGTTGCTGTATTCATAAAAGCTTGACAGTTAAACATCACATGAAATAACCAAATAACGATGTTTGAGTTTCATACCGTATTTGATCTGAGCGATGTCTCCAACCACGATCTCGGCCACAGGGATCTGGATGACCTGACCTTTGCGGATGACCGTGAACTTTTGTTCTTGCTCGATGCGACTCTGCAGCCCGCGGAACTGCTTCTCCTTGGACCAATCGTTGAAGGCCGTCACCAGGACCACAATGATGACTGAGAACAAGATGGCAGCGCCTTCGATCCAGCCAGCCTGGGCCTCGCCCTCGTCCTCGACGCCACCCGAAGATGCGCCGCATGCTGTGAAAATATGAGGACATGTTGAAATCAAATCCCATCGTAACAGCAAAGACAGGTGGCGAGATGGAGAGCTCTTATTGGAAAGGTTAGGCAATGATGGCTGACTGTGTAATGATTTAATGAACAGGTAAGGCAAGATGCTCTCAGCTGTGATGAGGTTTAAGATGACATATGGTATTGTATTGTGCATTTAAAGTGGGAATCCTGAAATTCCGAGTTCCCAGTCGCAATTTTCATCTGGATGCCCTCTCAAGTCAGACTTCCTACTTAGAATTTGGAGACGCAACAGAAAACCCAAATCTGAATTCTTAAATTGCCGTGACAACCATAGACCAGTGGAATATGCTCCACTCAGGCATAACATCATCACATTATAATTTTTTCTCTTTTGGATTTTTATGAAGGCACAACAACTGTATCTCAATTATCCTGCTTTAATAATTGTAAAATCATTAAAATTTTATTAATTGCTCAGCCGTCTTTCAGATTAGCAAAAAGCAAAAATGACCTGTATCCTTCACAGTCAGGAATACTGTCAAAAGCTAAACAAAAACTTTACTTAAAAAACTTTATTTACAGTATATATAATATATACATCTCCATATAAATAATAATATAAATTAAAATATAAACCAATTACCTACACATATCAGAATACTGAAAATAAATAATAATAATTAATAAATACATGTTACTTTTGGAATAGATGCAGTAATTGTGGGACGTGCAGAGGTTTGGGCTTTCAGTAACCCCTATGGAAAATATCACAGCTTGGAAAACCTTAACCTTTAATCAGCTGAAAAAGTTTCTACTCCTAATTTGTCATCTTTCAGAAATTCGTGACTAGCAGATAATTTCCTGTTTCTAGATATTTTTAGACTCCCTTGCATGCAAAGCATCTTCACAATCCACAAACATACTGCTCCCTTTTTCAGCAAACAGAGCTTTGATAATTAAGGCCAACAAAACATATTTTATCTCAGTCTGCACACAGCAGCTGTTACTCTGATCTAAATGCTGCTTTGCTGACCGCACACACTGACTTTTGTGACGCAGCAGCAGGTGAGGTTCTTCCTCTGATGTGGGCCGCAGCGAAACAGTGCAGCATCACTTCTGTGTCAGCTAAACATTCCCGTTGCTGCTCCACTGCAGACATCTTGTTTCGATTCCTGGCGCTCCCATTAACCACCACTACTGAATGACATTTTAGACAGCGGAAATTGCAAGCTGGAAGTGCTCTGATTTCCTTTTATAGCCTTCCCTGCTTTGTAGGCATCAGCTTCATTTTCAGATTCTCACTCACTTGATTAGAGGAGCCCATGAATGTGTAAGTGTTACCACGAGGCTTAAAGAGTCAGATAATTTATCAGGCTCTGAATTGTCATCAAGTGACAATTCCTAATGGCAGTTCTTAACCTCTCTTAGCCAACTCAATTAAGGCTCACCGAGCTAATGAAGTTCTTGCCACAATTATCGTTTCATTATTTGCATGAAGTAAAACGTATCTGCGTGTAAACACTTGAAGAAAGTCACGTTTAGATGTTTGTTTGCTGCACCAGTTTATTTACTTACTTCATTTTAATGCAAAAATTGACAGTAATGGAAACTAGCCCAGTAACTACTGACATTATTAAACAAATGAATGATCAGATTTCTTGTTTTATAAAAGTGGATTACGTAAAAATGAAAGTAAATAAATCCACTTATAATTTACCCAGAAAAACATACCTGATAAAAGCATGTAATTAAAATACCGTAAACGACGGTGCTACCCCTCAGCCCCTTAGTAGATACACGTGTGGTATTCATTTGAAACTACTCCCATGTCGCCTCCTTTCACAAGATTTCACAAACTTGAGTGTCCACATCAAGTTCTAGTATTTTATAACAGTGCTCTAATTAATCTGCATCTGTGCATGGCACCCATTCCGTTGTGGCCAACCCAGCCAGTCAGCTGATTGCTGGGCTTGCCTTTTTCAGGTGTTTAACCCATGTTGCCTTCCACCTCACAAAGGAAATGATTTCACTTCCTGGGAGTCTAATAAAACGGTGGTTTTCTCCTCCGAGTTAGCTTCACTTGCTTTGGTTAATGTTGGAGTTCCCTCTATTTTAAGCCACGGGTAGTTTTGTCTTAGCAGTTATTTGACTTCTTAACTAATTTAACTTAATTCGTTTAAAATAATAAAATTATCCAGAGAAAACTCCAGAAACCAGACGACACGCTGCAAACAAGCACTTGGCGATAGTGGGAAGGAAAACTCCACTGGAGAAACAACCCTCTTTGTTATGTCTATGTGTGCAGCTTGCTATACTGATAACTTAGCACTGCCACCTCTCCATATATGTTCATCTCTGGCTCTGAAAAACCACCAGCTGGCAGCAGCTAAAATGCTCAGGTTGAGTCTTCAGTGTACCGAAAGCAATGGGTAAAGACACAGCGTCTACGACGATCTACACTGACCTTCACTGTCACCGCCAGGTGGATGGTAGAAAGACAGGCCCAGTGAGATGATTGCAGCGATTTCCAGAATGATAAGCGTGACGTCCTGCAGAGCTTCCCACACCAGCTGCAGGAATGTCTTGGGCTTCTTTGGGGGGATAAAGTTTTGTCCAAATGCCGTGTGACGTTTTTCCAAATCGACAGGGTTACCAGACAGACCTGCAGACACAACCGAAAAGTCATGAATATTGACATCAACATTAGTTATTGTTCTTTAGTAAAACAGTAATTATTCTGACATGTGGATGGAAAGTTGGAGAAATGTCAAATGAATCCAGCAACATGACAAAGAGTGCAGACATACAGACACAGAAAGAACAAGGACTCCTGCAATAGATGGTTTAGCCCAAAAATAGTCCTGACCTCAATGTCACAAAGTCACTCTTTGTCAGGGTTAGCTTTAAGAGGTTAAGAGAAGCTATTACAATGCAACACATCTCACAGTCTTGAAGACACCCAAGACTGTGAGATGTACATCTTTGGTATATCTGTACCAAAGCCTCCTCAGGTTGGTTGTTTTGACAGATTTGGCCCAAAACAACAACAACAACAACAAAAAAAAAAACCTGAAATCATTTTCTATATCAATTTATTTTAGCTTTTGCACTTTTTTTAAGGTTTGGGTTTTATTTTATTTCTGTTAACTGAAATTATTTAATATTTTAAAGAACTGTACAGAGATATACCTTTACTCCGTTTTCCATATTTCTGTGACGTCTCTCTGTGTGTACCTGTGTTGCAGGTGGATGAGTGTTGCAGTCAGACTGAAGTGTGTTGCTGTGTTAATATTTAGTTAGAGCAATGCTGTTTATAGCGCTAAAGTTCACCGGCCCTAAATATCTCAATGAATTTGAAATATAACTATTACAATCTTGTTCTGCAAGACATGCTTTTTCCACCACAGCTTATCAGCAGCAGCAATAGCAGCTGTGTATAAGGGTCAAACCTCAAAGGCTTCAAACTTTATTATGTTAACTCACCACACAGGGCAGAAGATGCACTTTAGTAATAGAAAGTCAAGATCAGCCCCCTTTTGCTGCAGACTGCAGCATTTCCACACACAGTACTTATTTGAGGAATTCACCAAAACAGACCTGTTCCACCCAGAAACCGTCTGCAATGACATACTCATCATTTCCGCCACAAAAAAATGACCTAAAGGTCAGAAATCTGGTACACTCAGGTTCAGCTACACAGACTGGAAAAATAAATCCCCTGATCAAGGGTGAATTATAAGCAGCTGTGAGGGGGTGTGTTGTTTTACAAGTTTCAGTGATGATTCCTGAACGTTTCTTTTTGTTTCGCTTTGTTTTGTAACAGCGGCTGAACTTTTGTGGCTTGCGACCTCTAAAACAACCCTTCATTCCAAGTTACAACCGTCTACTGGCTGCAATTAGTTCAACCAAAGAGAAATGATGTAATTAACTTTTAGAGGGTGATGAACTGAAAATGACAGGAAAGAAAGCTAAATATTAGCCGAAAGCAGCTAGAAATCAAACTTTATCCTCATCCTTTCAGTCATCCTGCCACCCTTCAGCTTTATTCTGTGGCCCCTCGTGTTGATCACAGTCACCGGGTCAGGGGCCTCCAGTGTGTGTGTGTGTGTGTGTGTGTGTGTGTGTATGTGTGTACGGGTTCGTACTATCCTGGTGGGGACCAAAATCTGACTTTTACTATCCTGGTGGGGACTTTCTGCACCGTGGGGACCAAAATCCAGGTCCCCTCGGGGTTGAAAGCAATTTTCACACTCAAAATGCGGTTTTACTGTCAGGGTTACAATTAGGTTATGGTTAGGTTTAGGGTAAGGGTTAGGGTTAGGCATTCATTTTTAATGGTTAGGGTTAGGGTAAGGGGCTAGGGAAAGCATTATGTCAATGGGATGTCCCCACGAGGATAGCAAACCAGACATGTGTGTGTGTGTGTGTGTGTGTGTGTGTGGCAGTGATGAAACCAAAGCAGCCTGAACTGACCCGAGTTCCCCTCCCGCTGAACACGCAATCTGCTGCTCCACCAGAGCCAATCTGCTCCACGTCAACACAGCACCACCCGTTCAGACCAGCCCAGTCTGGATGAGTTGCTCACAGGAAACTAATGAACCATCCCGTTAAACATCAAATTTGAAATCTAAATGAACAAATTGACAGATTATACACATTTTATACTGCAGCAATCATGATTTAGGGCTTATCAAAACCTTAAACTAAAGCTGGAGCCTGTCCCAGCTGACACTGGGCAAGAGGCAGCACAGACTGTGGACAAGTTGGCAGTCAACTGCATGTCTAGAATCATCAATTAACGTGACAGGGAGAGCACGCAAACACAAGTTAACTCCTTGAAATATACGATATTCTATGAGTGTAATCACCAAAGCTGACATTCTGCTCTGATGGCATTACAGGACACGAGAGACCGACAAGGTTAATCATCTGAAGACTGCGAACGAGATCGCCAAATTCAACAACAAACTGACCAGTGGGCATCAAGAATTTGAAGTAGCAACCACACAGGAAGTGACCAGCAACAACTTAGCGACCAGAAACATTCAGTGATTTCAACCAGTTTAAGGTAAAAAAACTACTGGTGGACTAAAGTGGGTGGATTTTTGTGTCTAAAGGGGCGTCCCCACAGGAAGAGACTGACCAGAGCATTAAAGGTCCAAAAATTTCAGCAAATTTTGAGATTAGCAACTGAAACAACTACCAATGAGAGCGAAGGATAATACTGACTGAACTTGTTAAATCTTTCCAAAGAGTTCTGGGTCTACCCCGGGGCTTTCTTCCGGTAAGACAGGCCCAGAATACCTCACCTAGAAGCCATCCTGGAGGCCTCCTAGTCAAATGTCTGAACCACCTCAACTGGCTCCTTTTGATGTGGAGGAGCAGCAGCTGCACGCCGAGGCCCTCTCGAATGGCTAAGCTCCACACCCCATCTCTAAGGGAGAAGGAAACCCATTTTTGCCGCTTGTAATGGGTGGCAGTCAGAGGCGGAGGTCGTGGCGGTCTGATCCACGGATTCCAGAACTGGCTTGTGGTACAAGGAATGTCACCTTGCTTTAAAGGAACATTTGCTCTATGTTGCAGTGTAAATGTTTATTCAGCACTGTTTTCTAGAAGGACTTTTCATAACGTTCACCTCAGAACAGTCTGAAAATACCTTCTGTAACTGCACCTTACTTAACCTTATTGTTTAAGAGTAAAACACTTTCCTTAAACACACCATTAGAACTTGCAGATGATATTTGCTATTCTTGTGGAAGCATCCCTTCTAGCAGAGTTGCATCAAATTTCTGCTAATATCAGTCACTGGATTTCTCCAACTAATCAATGAGTTCACTGAATTGAAAAATGGCAATGTTTCGCCTCTTATCACTCTGCAGAGAGATTGCTCCCAAACCTCTGCTTACTGAGGAACAAACAATATCACTGAGTTATTGATTCCAGAACTGTGACTGTCATTTTCCAGCCGTGGCTCATATCTCGCTGCTCATTCATTCTCCATATAAAGACAGTACAAACAAAAAGATTTCCCAGTCGACCCAGATGCTCAGAAAGACGGAGACACCAGGGCTTCATCCATCTTCAGAGCTCCTTACTTGTGGTTTTATTGAAACTGGGCTTAAATTAGATTTTAAAAACACCAACCGCAGTTTGCTGATTAAAAATGGATAATCAGCAGCTTGTTTCTGTATTGATTTTCATTCACCAGAAGAATCTCAACAGTTAGCTCTTTAAAATCACGTGTTCTCGTTAACTTTAACTGGTGTTTGCTGCAACTTTAATGACACACACATACAACTGAATGGAAAATAGTGTAACCACTTGTTTAATTATGTATTTTTCCACTAAAGTCTGACAATCAAAGATGTCCTCCTCATGGTCGTGCGGGCACCAACATGGCTGCTGGGGATTCTTAGAGAAATCGGGAGGTGTGCAGTGGAACGTGATCTGAATGTTAACAGACCCCACTGCCAGGATCTCTCATGAAGACAGCCTCCAAGTCAGCATGAACACGAGCTCAGCCATGTTGCTGCCGTCACATGTTTTAATAATGGACTCTTATTCTCGCTCTCTCTGATGATGCTGTCCAGACGGACTGAAAGAAGAGTTCCTCCTCTCCTCCTCGTGAATTCTCCCCCGTCTGTCACACTCCTCTTTGGATGCAGTAATGAGGTGAAACTATGAGACACTAGCTTCTGCCATTTTGAGGGTTTGCCTACACACAGCACACACAGATGTACTAGTTTCATGCCATCTAATCTTAATTGGACAGCTTCAGCGGCAGAAATATTCCACATTAAGGCTGACTGAGATAAGGTGAAAGATTAGATGTGGTAAAGGAGAGATGAGAGGAGGGCAAACGAGGTGAGGGAAGAAGAGATGAGGTGTGGATGGTGTAATGATATAAGGTTAGACGGAATAAAATAAGGAGAAAGGACACAACGCGAGATAAGAAGAGACAAGTTGAGATTAAAGAAGTTCAGTGAGATCAATGAGATGTGAGGGGGCTTAAGACAGTAGAGGTGAAATGTGATTAAAGAAAATTAAAGTAAGGCGATCCTATGGCATATTCACACCAAACCCATTCAAAACCTATGCAAAAACACAAAGTAGGGGATGTGCGTAGAAGTGAATCTGTGTGTGGATGTTAAAGATATCACATTTTCACTCTGTGTCTCAAAAATCTATCAGCAGACACTGGCTGTCCCACAGACTGTGGATGCTCCTGAACCCACTGACAGTGCAAGTATCTGTAGCTAAACTCATCGTTTCCAACAGGTCAGAGAATGACTGCGATCTGGTAGTAAGTCAACGAAGTGAGCTGACTTTATACTATCATACCTTAAATAGCATGAGCCTATTCTGAATCAAGTAAGCTGATCTGAAAACATAAACTTTGACAATTAAAACAATATTTGAATATTAATATTAATACTAACATGTAAATTGTTATTATTGGACTCATGCTTGCATAATTCACGGTTCAAAATAACCCTTTTTTAATCTCCATCAGCCTCGGTACAGCACCTCAGTTCATCTTTTGTCTGAAACAAGCAGCTTTAGCCTTTAAGCTAGCTGTCTTTTGTTGGTTTAATAAGAAGGCAGGCGGAGCTCTGTGCCTGAGATGACCATGACATAAACTCACTTAGAAATACAGACCCAAGAGCAAAAAAAACACAAAACTGCCAAAGTGACCATTTACAGCAGTCTGAACCCTGAATCTGTGGCTCATAGGGATTATTGTTCACCAGTATAAATATGAGGAAATAAGGAATGAAGTCTTTTTTTGTATACTTCTTAATGATCCTTGTCTAATGTGGCACTTGTTAAATCTCTACATGCTGCAAACCATTTGCATTCTTTGAACAGATCATTTCCAAGCTTTTTGCCTTTTTTTTTTTTTTTTTTTTAGCAACTAAAGGTGACATGACATATATTAAATAGAAAAATGAGAGCACCCTACCATGCAGTGGGATAAGGTAATATACAGTAATTCTGACACAACATGAATTGTCTGATAATATCTGTGGCTCAGAGCTGAGGACAGAATATCTTCATGATGAGCTATGACACACTCCGATATTTTAAAAATACACTTTCTGTCACAGGCACCATTGGCCATGTTTCATCACACTGTGGTTTAGTTCAGTGTCCAGTTTGATCATGCTGAGGCCAGTGATTGTCACTGAAAGCTGCTGTCAGATTAAAATAAAGATGAGTTCAATCACAGAGCACCTTTACTGAAGGTTTGAACGATATGAGTCTGTTTTTTTCCCATTTAATGCTGTGATTGTGAAATCATGTTTCACCTAGTGCTTGGCATCGGCTTGCTGTTAGCAAGCGTCCCCGTGGAGATGCACATTAAAGCTCTAAGATGACGTTCCAGTAAAAGAAGAGCAGACCGCCGCACACTCGCCAGTCACAGATGTTTGGAAATTTCAGCTTCCAGCAGAAATGGGCTACCTCGGTCCAAAATGAAAACTCTTCCAATCTACAGTTTTATCAGCCACCACACAGTTTTCACTTTCATTCATTCTTCCTCTACTACAAAAAGACACCACTACAGAGACTGAGGACTATTTGTCCTTTCTCTGTCCTCCATGCTGCCAAAACCGCTTCACGTTTCCTTCATCCTCTCTGTGGTTCTTCCACCTCGTCGTTTGTTTTTTTTCCTTTCACCACCACCCCACAGCTGGGCTTATTGAGAAAAACAGCAGCAGTAACAATTCATGCTGAAGTCACACACCCGGATCTAACAACAAAATAACAAACCCAGTACTGATAATTTAGTTTAGGAGTGGCTCAGGAGGTAGGGCAGATCATCTATTAATCGGAAGTTTGGTTGTTTAATCTCTGGCTGCTCCACTCTGCATGCCAGAAATAAGAGGGCGAGATACCAAACTCCAATTTAATCCTGATGTGTTCATCAGAATGTGAATGTCTGATAGAGATCACTTAAATGTAGAAAAAATGCTCATCATGTTGTATAAACATGCTTTAAGAGCTTGAGTAGATATATATATATAAGAACAGGTTCAATCAGTAAAAGAGAACCTATTATTATGCTTTTACCCATTTTCTGTCAGAGATACAGTGGGGAACACTCATAATAAACATGGCCACTGTTTGAAATAATGAAGTCAGTGTAACTGCAGGTAACTCGGCTGACCCAAAAGCCTTTCTCATTGCAAAAATGTGGATTAGAAACAAAAAAGCAATTTATTTGTTTGTGTTCATGGATATTAATTGTCAAGTTTTTTTATAACCATCAGCAAGATTTTGAAAATAACTTTCATTTCAGTAGGGCATGAATGAGTTTGTATGAGACCAGTCTACAGCTTCATTTTTAAACAATTGCACTCAGGAACACACAAAGCTGATGAACTGAGGCGCTGCACTAACGCCTAGTTTAAAATCCAGAAGTTATTTGTGTGTCTTGGATGAATCCACATAATCACAAAAAACTGGCAGTCGTGAAGACGTCTACACGGAGCCTGAAGTAATTTAAGTCAAGTGTCCCCCTGTATATTCTGATATGGATACAAATACACTGTTAGTATTAACAAAGTAAATATTGTATTATAAAAATGAGCCAAACCCATCCAGCACAGCACTGATTTAAGCTGTGCGAGAATAGTTCTCTTATACTTTGCCTTATAAATTCAGAAACTGCACAGTTATTTCTCGGTTTACATTTCAGAGTCAAAGATCCTCTGATGATATTTTTTCAAAACCCTTAAGCTGAGAAAAGAAACAGGTATAAAGTAACAAAATCCAACACAAGGTACAAGGCTTTTTCTACAAAGGGCTCCGCTTGTTTCATCTTTTGCTCACACAAAAATATGTTATCATTAAATAGTGATAAGACAAACTGTTGAACAGAGAGTTCATGCAGAAGTGATACAGCGAGCTGCAGGGCATGTCAGTAGGCGACAAAAATTTAACAACAAATGAAACAGAAATGACTTTTTTTTTTTGTTTTGAGGCTGTTTAACCTTTTGTCACATGTAAAAAGGCAAGCCTATGAGTTTGACTATCGATGATGGTTTTTCCAACACCTTACTGTGGAAATGTCACGGGCCTAAATTGGGAACCATCTAGTTAAAGAGTGATTAACCTCTGAAATTCCACCAGGTCATCGGTGAACCACAGAGTGGAAGGGTTGGGCTGAGGCTCCATTTAACCACAAGTGACACAGATGCTTTCAAAAAATAGAAGACGGCAGCTTTCAAACCAGCCCTCTGTCGTGCATTAGATGAGATAAGATCGCCTTTATTAGTCCCACAGCTGGGAGTGAAAACTCCATATGAGAAGATAAATGTGAGATTTACCCTACCCCCCAATAAACATACTGTAAAGTAACAGTTATCACTACACTGTTCTCTCCACATGCTGTAGCTGTCCATAGTGTGGGGATTTTTCTGGTAACCATAGCACTAAATTGCCCCCCACAGCACAAAGATCTTTTTGATATCGGGATGAAGCATTTACGGCCCTGTTCTCTTGGTCTCCATAATATTCCTGAAAATTGAGAGCATGAGCGGTAAAGGATGACTCACCTGACTACATCACTTTTTCCCCACATCCCTCTAGACCAGATCCTGTAGTGTTCACATTACTGAACTCTTAAATCTGCATTCATCTTTGTAACGAGGTGTTTATTCCCTGCATCCCTGCTATAATATCCCTCTCTACGTAATTGTCTCGTCTTGCTTTCTCATGTCCTGGATTTTTACATCTTCCCTCTTCTGACGAAGAACTTACCTTCTGTTTTTTTCCTTGCGTAATAACACCAACACTCACATATCAGATTTCTTTTTCTTTTTTCTGATATAATGTAGAGAATTGCCTCATATTGTGAGAAATTGTTATTATAGTGGGATGTAAGTACATTTTAAAGAATTGAGAAGCTAATACCCCTGGTCACTGTGAAAACAAGGATAAAATTTGTTTTTACTGATGTCTTTTCCATAGATGTTAAAGCACTTGTCTCTTTAGTCACTGTTCCTCTAGAATCACAAGCATGCTGAGGACTTTGTTACTGTAATGCCTGCTATTATTTTCCTTTTCTCTTGCTATCTAGAAGTAAAATCAGAATTTGTGTCATTGCTCAGCATTTTTCATATTGTATATCCCACAGAGCAGGAATAGATGTTAATCGGTTGACTGTACAATGCAGTGCACCTCCTCTTTATCTCCACTCATTTATTTGGTGGTCAAGTTTCTATTTAAAGCCATCACCAAGCCCTGTTTAATCTGGATGTTTCTTTCATTGTTTGAGGCCTCAAGCATCCTCGGAACCACTTGCTTTTCTTTCAGTGCTAACAGCACCTTAAATGGAGCCTGGTGACCGAATGAGGCCTATTTTAATAATTAGATGAAGAGAAAGCACATTGGCAAACACTACCAAAAACAGGCACAGATGTGGATGCAGAACAAACATTTAACACAGACTGCATAAAATACAGGAGCAACTATGTCAAGATGTCTAGAGTTTAGCTGTGATGCTTTCACCATCTTGTTTTGTTTGTTTACTTCTTTGTTGTTTGGAAACAGTTGCATGGCAAACTTTAGCTAAAACTGTACAGCTGTGGTATTTCTATCAGCTATTGTTAGCACTGGCTAACCATTTTGATTAATAAGGTGAATCTGATTTAATGTGAAAGGCTATTAAACAGGGTGCAAATTTGGGGCTTAAAAACATGAAGAGAGTTAAAGAAAATTTTATTGTGTTTTAAGAGAGGAAATTCACCCACCAGTCTATGAAAGCTGCATCACCCCTAATATTTTACATTTTTAAGCTTCAATATAATTTTAAGCCAGCCTCAGGTGGCCACTGAAAAAGTTCTTTGGCACTTCAGCATGCCATTTTTAACCCTCCTGAGGTTATAGCTTAATCCAATATCTGCCCAAACTAACTCCACCTGCTGTTGTCAGCAACACATTTTTTTTAAATTTAATGAGAGCAATAAATTGTAATGTGTGACAGATAAAAGCATCCTGGCTGAACGGAGGACCAATAGTTCACCTGAAGCATTTCATGCACAGGCTAAGCCAGAGATGGAGAATGATGACCGTGATGACCATATCACCGGTATGAAGAGACGAGTGTCTACAGGAGATAGATTTCTCTTTAACACAGACTCACATCCTCTGTTGCAGAATGACGCAAGGCTGAGCTTTATAAGTCCTCAGGTCTATCCTCTTTGAACAAAACCAGAGACCAGGTACGCTGCAAAATGACTTACACTGTATTTAAATGTGTACGTCTCAACTAAAAGAAAGGAAGAAAGAAGGAAAGAAAGAAGAGTGTCTTTGTAGCTTTCTTCTTCTTGCTAATTGCTTAGAGGAGCGTTCAGCTTGAATTGGCAAAGACATGGATGTCCTGAGGCTGTGTGTGTGTGTGTGTGTGTGTGTGTGTGTGTGTGTGTGTGTGTGTGTGTGTGTGTGTGTGTGTGTGTGTGTGTGTGTGTGTGTGTGTGTGTGAGACACAGTGAATAGGACTCGGGTCATGCAGCTCATACTGAAACTCTGATTGGGTGCTGACTTCTTGCACCAAAGAGTTCAAAAAGATCTGACACACCAGCAGGCCGAGAAACCTCTTAACCTACATACGTGTACACTGTGTGTGTCCGTGTGTGTGTGAGTGTGTGTGTCCATGTGTGTGTGTGTATGGGAATTCATTTACATAAAGCTCAGAACTGAACTGTGGCTGATAATTAGCCCTTTCACAGTACACACAGACAGGTGACACCATAATGAGGGGATCTGGAGGCGTGATTTTAAAATACTTCTGCTCGTATTTAAAGGCCATGTAACATTTCTGTTTGTCTGACACTTCATGTGCAAAGTTGCACTCCTAATCCTCCATGACTGAACTGTTAGAGATCTGGTATTCCTTGAGGAGAAAAACTGGGGATGCAGCTTTTGCCATTTATGCCCCCAACATTTGGTACTGCTTTCCTCAAACTAGACTGATAATTTAAAGAAACTCTTAAACATCTACTTCTTTAATCTTGCATCTAACTAGTGTTTGCATCATAGACTATCATATAGGGCTGGGTATCGTCACTGATTTCTAGAATCGATTCGATTCCGATTCACAAGGTCCCGAATCGATTCGATCCACGATTCGATTCAATTCGATTCCATTCGATTGCCTCAGACAGTCAGAAGTATTATAATTCAGATCAGTACATTTGCATATTTTTGTATCTATGAAAAGGAAGCTGACTTGCAAGACTTTATCAAAGGTGTAAGCATCACAGCAGATGCCTTTGTGTCAAAGTAGCTGAAGATAAAACACAGAAAAACATGAAGGTGATTTTCCTGGCCTGGGATTTTATAAAAATATTTTGCAGTACATCAAAAACAAAAGAAAACCATTAATCAACATATGAACATTACCGCTGAAATTACAGAGGTTTTATTAGAGACACGGCTAAGCGTTTTGCATTTTGCATAATTTTAAAAAGTTTAAATTTGTTCAGTAGCCTATTGAACGGCAGAAATTAGGCTTTCTTTTCGGAAGTAAGTAAAAGGAAAAAAACAGCGGCCGACAGCGCTGTAAACAGCTGTAGACTTGTGCATAACAAGCAAGCGAATAATGCAGAAAACAGATATTTAGAAGGGAAACTGTTCTTGGAGTATACAGAGAGAGCGAGAGAGAGAGAGAGCTGTGCATGAAGTGTGATTTTTATCGTGGTGGAAGCAAAACAGCAAAAGTCAGAGGGAATTCATGACGATGTTTATGTTAAGCGTAGTTTGGATCTTCTTTTGTTGCTGGTTCAGTCAGTATTGTTTGGAGAGAGATAAAAACCTGCAGCTTCAGAATCAGCGCAAAAAGGACGTAAACACAAAGCGTGGACCCGCCGAAACATCAGAATCAGCGAGCTGTCGGCTTTTAGCCCCGACCGTGTTCGTGCCGTCGGGTGAGAAAGGCGACATCTCACTGATTCTGATCCGTCGGCGGGTCCGTGCTGTGTGTTTACGTCTTTGTGCAGAATCCGTGTACCTGCTCTCATTTACTGTTTTAGCTGTTTGGTGGTTGTCGAAATTTTGTGAGGTTTAACCCGAGATTCTGGTGTTTCGGGCAAAATAAATTTATATTAAAAAATCAATTCAGGATTTTAATGAATCGATATCACGTTATCCAAGCCAGAATTGATTTTAATCGATAAATCGATTATCAAAATCCACCCCTACTATCATAGAATGTGACGTAGCTTAGGGTCTGACAAATTGTGTCAATTTATTATTTTTTTTAATGACCTGGGGGTGACACCTGCCCAAGAGAAACAACTTCCTGTCACATACAAGTCTGTGGAAAAAAACACGTTGGACTTGACCTCTGTAAACACTTTCCTGATGCCTTTAGCTGCTCAGTCACTCATTTGAGTCATACTGAATAAACCATTAAGTCCATTTTGTAATAACCAGTATGTGAGTTCTCCCATATTTAGTATTCAGGTCAATAAAGAGCAGGTGCGTCAATCAACGTCAATATCACGTCAGCTTTCTACTTTTATTATCTCTGAGTTTGTTTTCTCTTGCCACATCGCTCTTCCTTTGTCCACTCCAACAACCTATGTCCTTTTATTCTTTGAAATTATTATTTTTTGCCCATAAAGCTCTTTGAAATTTCACATTTCAGACTGAGGTCTACAAATAAAACTGACTGCACTTGTGTGGCATTCTCCTGGCATGGTTTGGATCCACTTATCCTACAAGAGCGTGGCTTCTGAATTTGTTGATGTTCATTTGCCAATTACGGCAAACAGGATAATGCTGAGGATCAACACAGGAAATACGCACCCACCAAACATTTTAGGTTTCCAACTTATCTTCTCAGGAGTTGGTGGTTTATTTTGATGAGTGCCAGTATTTTGATTATAATTAGAGAAACCCATGCAACTCCAAAAGCCAAAGAAACGGACAAAAGTCAATAAATAGGACTAATACAAAAAAAAATTACTTTATTTATCATGATATAGTTTTATTTCATTTTGGTTCCATTTCTAGCTGCTCTCAGTCACTGTATGTAAGAGGGAGGGGTGGAGGAACCAACTGATTACAGCTCATGAGCCCAAAATAAAATCTTTCCAATGAGTGATAAGTCATCTAAAATCACAGTTAGGTAAACTCAGACTCTTCACAAGCTTCTGGAAATCAGATTATTTGGGAACCAGTCAAGGTCACACTATTGTCGCTCCTACTAAGTTATATCTGAAAAACCCAACAGTAAAGGTCACACTTTCTTGAGTGCAGAATAACACACTGAAACTGAAAAATACATTAAAGATACTTTAAAATATATATATTTTTTTGCCAAAACATGGTGGGATTTGACCTAGGAGTGATTTTTTTCCATCACCAGACTACGTTTTTGACGAGTTTTTCCAAAATGAGTCAATGTACTCAAACTTGAAGCACATTTTTGTTTATAAAATGGTCACAAATATGAAAAAAGCACCCACTAACATTTCTGCACTTGAACTACACCACAGGAACGTCATAAAGGCAAACCCTTCATAAAGCTTACTCTGCAAGAACTACAACTTTCCAAGTACTTTCCAAGAACTACAACTACATGTCGTGGTGACGCAGCCTGTAAAGACTGTGATTAGCCTGTTCAGTGCCATCATTCCTGTACCATCATTAAATTCTGCATGAAATTCCAGCTACTTGTTCATCTGCTGCCTTTAATCTTAGTTAATAAGCTGGAAGTGAGAAACTACAACCCCAGCTAGTGTTTCACCAGCAAATTGGAGGCACAACACGTACAATTGCAAATCCTGGCAATGGTGACTTGTGTAGGGTATCACATAAATAGACTTTCAGCTTAATTCACTGGTCAGATTTAGGCACTAAAAACTCTTGGTTAGCTTTGGGAAAATGGTGAGAGCAACACTGCATGTTTAAAAATGACTACCAGGTGTGACAGAACTGTCTCCCTAGTATCATTACCTGGTTACCAAAGAGCAGAGTGTGCATAAATGAGCTGCCCTAGTGTGGTCTTTGACAAAATGGCATCAACTGACAAGCCGGGAATGGGTTGTTGTGCAAGAGAGATTAACAATAACAGCGAGAATAAGAGAACAATTTGTTTCATTACAAAAACCCATCTCTGTTGTTATTGAAAAGACTTCAAGAGACGTGACTGATTCGCTGCAGCACATATCGACCAATCGGAGCTTTTGACAAGCAGTTAACTAATCAGAAAGCCATTTTGATGTTAAGTTAATTGTTTAAGTCATTCATCAGTCATCAACGGCAGCTCTTCTCTGGCTCCACTTTCTCCAGCTGTCTCACATCACCGTAAACAGCATTTCGCCTTTGCTGGCTCTCAAATGAGACCGATATTTGTACACAAGATAAACAGGAAGACATCTGTGTGACTTCCATGCCGTTTGCGCTTCAAAATTAGCATGAAACTGAACATCTGATCATTAGCTGATGCCACAGTAAGAAACTCTTTAAATCCATTTTTATCTGCCACTTTCAGCTCTAATTTCTTGAAGCTATTAAAAAGCGATGACACAAAACACAAAGGGAATTATCTCCTGTCTTCTTCTCACCTGAACAGTGACAGAAAACGCTGCTGCTCAGTGGCACTTTCCTAAAATAGAGGCTTATTTTAAGGCCCGCATGTGTATTTTTATAAAGTTTACATCTGGCTCCGTGTGTTATGTTCAAAAGCTGCATGTCATCGCAACATGAAACACACTCAGACTTTGATTAATCAATACACATTAACCAACAGGATGCACAGCTGCAGCTGAGCCTTCTGTTTTAGGATGTGTGTGTGTTTGTGTGTGTTAATGATCAGGTTCAACTCAGGATGACGAGGTCTGTGTCTGTGTCCATTCATGAGCTGGTTTTACAGACTGAAGCATCTAACTATCTATCATAGCCATCAAGAGAGAGCTGCTAAAGACGCGCCTCGCATGTGGTTAAATATAACTGTGAGAAATCTCTAACTGCTAACATAACGACGAACTGAGCTGTTACAGAGCTAATCAGGTTAGTTAGCATGGCAGCGGGCTATCAGAGAGAAGGAACAGGTTTTCTGTTGTGAGAAGCATGATTCATCTGAGGCTCATTCCAGATCTGTTTACATCAACACAAGAAATCATGCGATCAATGTGAGAAAATTAGCTTAAGGTGAGAAACAGAGAACCCCTGTGTGGGACTCAGGTTTCATGCAGGTTTCCCTTCTGTCACAGAGACACAATAAATGAGATGTACATGCTTTAAGGGGCAAAAAACACACAATATTCACTATTTAACTCCTCACCTCTGACACTGCACATCCACTGTATCATTGATATTACAACATCCTGACATGGAACGAAACCCAGATTAACCAATAAAATGCTGTTTAACCTAAAAAGCTTGCAGTTTCCCTTTAGTTTTAACTTACTATGCGTGGTAAGTTATTAATTCTGTATATGTTTTTGGTTTATATCACAGTATTGCTTTTCATTTTTGGTTTAGAGTCACAGGAAACAGGCTTCCATCATCTACCACTTAGGTAGCTGAATGCTTCGACGTAAACTAACAAACTATGGGTATGGTATATAGTTATATCACATTTCTAGATGGAGAATAGGAGAGAGGTAAAAGAGGATTTTTATCAATACAGCTCACTCCCACAGCAAACTCTGTGCCTGCCATGCAGACTGTAAAAATCAATTTGGAGTTTATTATTAGGGTGGAAACTGTGATACGTTCAGCCAGTGTAGCAGTGCTGTCAAAACCCAGCACTAAACTTTAAATCCTGCACTGAAACAACCATAAACCGTGACACAAACAACATTTAGTACGTGAGTCCACTAATTTTACATGTGAAATTATCAGATTAGTTAGGGTTGGTCCATCTCAGAGAACAGTTTTAGTAATGCATTGCCTTTACCACAGCCACCTTAATGATTAGGCTTGTGGTTTTCTGTTTCATAGCTTAAACATTTTCACTACTTAGGCTACATTTTATAGGTTTATTGAATTTTTAAAAAGTAGGGACAGGGTGATATATCAGCCACACAACAGCACCTCCCTGTATCAGCCTGGGTAAGAGAAAGAAACGTATCGACAAATGAGGTGGCCGATGTTTATCTGTTGTCAGCGCAGCTTCCCTGAATAAACGTTCAGGGACAGAGACTTTCAGAGATTTCTTTGTTTTCATGTTAAAAGTGAGCATCTGTATTGAACCACAATTTTAAATAACTGGTCCATCAGAATCAGCTTTTTTTTGACAAAGTAGGTGGACACATTCAAGGAAACGGGATCGTTTTTTTCTTTGCTCTCAAAGTTCTTAACAGAATAGAAAACAGATAATACCAAAAACAGCAACATGACACAGACAATAGCAAGACATAGATCATGTGGATGTTTATGTGCAATAATGCAGTGATGCAGAGTGTATAAATAAATAAGGATTGGATAACTGGTTACTATATATAAAAGGGACTTGACATCATACATTTATATAATTAGAAATAACACCATATTTACTTTAAGGTATTTGTTTTGTCATAAATTGTTAATTTCATTGAGCTACATATTATATATCATTGTACACCTTGCAGCTGTATGCTTCAAGTAATCAGTCAAACTGCCGTTTAAACCATGTATATACAGTCAAATAACACTTGTACTAAAAACTTGCAATCAGAGCTGTGAATCTGAGATGACCATATTAAGGCAGGTTTCAAATATCAGTTGTAGGGAGACTTCAGCAGCTTATGATGAATCTAAATGTATTTTAATTGGTATCAATGAACTTCCTGTGTCATTTTAGCCACTAACAAACAAACACAGAAACACACACACACAAAGAGAAACCCATATGATGTACTGGAACAATCATACATAATTAATATAAAAGTATCTAAATGTCATAAATGTTTTACCAGTTTATCAGTTATTATTGAATAACCAAAGGCTTTAAACCACTGAATTTAAAGCCTTATGATTTATGAAGTCATGTTACGTAAACATCCATCAACACTATAGATGTAACAGCCACTAATGCAAATACTGACTGTGTAACAGAAAAATAAATAAATAAATAAAACTCCTTTTTGGACTGCACTAAATGGATGGATTTGTCTTTCATTTTAGTCTCAGGACTCTTGAACCTGTGTAAAAGGACTCAACAGTAGCACAGTGACTCTGTGCTGTAGCTCACCTGTTTCAGTTTTAGTAGGCTGTGATTCAAGGTTAGGCCTTGACCTATTTTCTGTGTGTCAGGAATAATTGAATAAATAACAGTCACTGCTGTAGTGCCATATGCGTAAATGTGTGCAGTGTCCTGTTAACGTTTTGTCAAACCAGGATTAGGCTGCGTTCACTGGCGAGTCTCTTTATTAACCTCTTACAGGCTCGTGCACATTTGCAAATTAAGCACATGAACTTTATTCTGTGTCCCTGATGTTTATGGACTACTGTTGGTGCAAAAGAAGCCTGATGTCAGAAAAAAAAAAAAAACACGCCACTTCAACTTATCACCGTTTTCACAAAGTACAGGCCTTGAGTGTTTTCCTGTATCTGGCGTGAGATTTGCTTGGACGTCTTATGAGTGTGAGATAAAATCATGTGTCTAAGAAGCAGCGTCAAAAACAACTAGTCTGTGGGAACCACTTATTCACTTTTGTGCTAGTTTTGGTTTCCAGATAAAGAACTTCTCCATCTTGAAGTTAAACAGTCTTAAAAACAATGTAAACTGTCCACTGCTGCTGCTGTTTTTGCTTCTCTTAACGCTTTTTTGACCCCTTTTTGTGCTTTTTCCCCTTTTGATGAACTTTGTTGCCCCCTTTTGTCCAACAGGCATTTGACCTATGCTTAGCAACTTCACCGTCAGGCTATGTGCTGTCAGTTTTTTAACTCTAACCCCCTTATATGTGATTGTTTGATTAAGACAAACAAACTGAGCAATAAATGGCACAAAAATGTTCTCTGACAATTGACTTTTTTTCTTTCTTTTTTTTAATTGTCATAAAGCTTAAAAAACACTTCAGTTTTTAAAAAAATTGGAATTTACTGTCAATTATTTCATGGTTTACAGGGTTAAGTATATTTGCTCTCACTGTAGCAGTGAGTAGTAGGAGCAGGCTGAAGCCTGAGATTTAGGTTCGGGGGGATTATTTGCATTTATGAAGAAACTTTGACCATGTGTAATATAACCCTGCCCCACAGGAAAAGCAGGAGCACTTTAGAGTGGCAAAATGATGCTCATGTAGCACATGATGTGGATTGATGTCTTTACAGTGTAACACACTAACAGTCTCATTTTATGCGTGTTTGCCCTAAATCTTACATCCAGATTTCCCCGTTGTTGTTTTTTACCCCCTCCCCCCTCTGCAGTGAAAATATAATTACACTTTCTTCATTAAAGTGAGTAATTTCTTGCGTGGAGGACGCGACTACAGCTGTCCTCTGATTACTAAATGGAACGGAGCAATGATCTATGGAGCCATTAGGGGAACGGGCTGGAACTAATTTCAATCCTGGAATGGACCAGTGGCTGCAAACACACTCACACACATACAAACAAACACACACACACAAACACAAACACAGAGGGATCAAAGGATGAGAGTGGGAGAGAGACATAACAAACAGCCGCATGTCGGCCATTTTCTGGTCTCACATAGAGCTCTGACTGGAATCCAAAATGATCATCTTTTAGCACAAAATAAGGAGGGTATCCATGTTTCACCAAACAAGCGTGGCTCACACACACTTATCTCCTGCTCTACTTGTGTTGTCAGTGTAACTGTTGATGCACTTCCATCAATATACCTGAGCAAGAATTTTGAGAAACTATTATTTATTGCCCTGCCAGCTACAGTCACCTTCAGAGTTGCTGAATAAGGCTGCAGTCTCATCATGTTTGATCTTATCAGACTAAATTCATATTGGTCTGACAATCGCTAGTTTTACTTGCACGAGGGGAAAAGTGCTGCATTAATAGCCTTCAGTCCAATCCATTACTTTTGGCAGTGTGAACAGACTTCCCCTGAATTTCCACAACCATAACTCTGGCTATAAGAAAGCTTGGACAACTAACACCTTTCCTAACCATAACCACAGATTTTTATTGCCTAATCCTAACCAAGGATTATAAAAAAAGACTACGGATTCCAACCGGAATATCAATCAATGGATTAGGAATGGAAAGGTCATCGAATCAATTGTAAACCCAACAAATCCTAATCCTAATAGTACACAGCAAAAATGCTACGTCCCGTCACCGCTGTTAATTAGTGCACTACTGTTAAAGTTGGTTTCTTCTGTTGCAATGAATTGCTTCTTTCTTTGTGTGTTTCTTAAATGCAGAGATTTATGAAGAAAAGCTTGAACTGAAGTACAATTTTTATGTTCACAATTAGAATCACTCTTTATAAATGTGTACTAATAAAAAATGTTTAGCGTGCATAATGTCATCAAAATAGTAGCTACAGATTCAGATTTTATTCCTCCTGTAAATTAATAAATAATTTCTTAAATGTATGTTTTTCCAGTTATTTAATGCTACTAATTAAAGGTTTTATCATCATTTTTGTACATGCACTACAAAATCAACATTTTTTCTTTTTCGGTTTATTTGATAGGAAGATGTGACCCGTGTCTTTCAGTTGCTTAGCAGCAAAATATGGTGCATTAAGACAGCCACATACTGTGTATTTCGAGGATTTTTACTGTGAAAGGCAGGGACAAGAAGCCCTTTTTGTAGAACAAGCTGAGTGTATGGTACAGATCTCCACTGCCACCTGCCCAGACTGAAACACAATCCCTGCGTTTTTCAATTTAACAGAGTAAGCAGTTTCCAAGTCTTTGTTTTTAGGGCTCCTAAAATCCCAGAATTTGTGTTGTCTGACTTAAATGCTGTTAGGAATGTCAAAGATGGAGGTTGCCCCGTCCCCACCTTTAAAGGGCGATTCCACAAAACTCCAACAGGGAACAAGTAAATGAGCCAGTTGTGTTGGCTCACGTGCTCATGCTTACAGCAGGTTCAGCTGTGTGCTGCCAAATCTAAAGGTAAACATAAGAGCAGAAATGTACCGAGCCAACCTTTCCAAACACTATCACCCATGATTGTACATTGTTTGAAATAAAAAAGTCTCTTCATTAAAACTGTTTAGATCATTCTAAGGCACCAAAAGCAAACTTTCTTGACTGTACACAAGGCTCCAATAAACAAAATACTTCCAGACTTTTTAGTACATAACGCCATATATGGGGTCATGAAGAGGCGGGCTGGAGCCTATCCCAGCTAACATGTGTTGACAGAAGTTAAATTAAGCAGAATAAATGTGATTTCTGGAGGGAAAACTTTCCAAAAGTGTTTATTGATGATATAATGGTGACCACTGCCAATCTAATTCACCTTGGATCATTTTTTTTATTGTCACAGACTAATAAAAATTGTAGGTTGTGAACTGTTTCAGATCCACTGACTTAAATGGTTTGGTGGTGTGCATTGAACCGGTCTTACCTTCTATAGGGGATGTTTTCAGGCGGCGGCAGATGCCCTGCACATCTCCGTAAGTGTCCCGTATCTTGTTGACGGCCTCAGTGCTCCGCAGCTCCATCAGGGTCCTCAAGTCCACCATGGTCACCCCAAAGTCCCCTTCATGGTTGCCCTCAGCAACCGAATTCCCCGGAGGGTGGTCTGCAGGGTTGTTTGCCATGGTGGTCCTCTTCACAGCAGTGTCGTTCTTCTGACTGTCTTTGTTTGTAGTGATCTAAACGTTGGCTGTTATTAGTCACAGGAATTGTGGGTAGTGTAGTTCTTTTAGATGGCAGCCGGAGGAGACAAACTGTGACGTTAAAGCCTTCTCTGGACGTGCATGCTCTCAGTAACTATGGAAACAGTGGAGTAAACATGTTCTGCTGGTTTTACTCTGCAGAGAAAATAGAAAACAGGAAAACAGTTGTTTAGAAACAAGAACCAGAGTGGAAACTGTCTGAAGACGTACCAGCCCAGCATCAGAAGCAGCACACATAAAAAATAAATAAATAAATAAATCAAAGGGACTCCTGAAGTAATCTTTCTAATTAATAGCAGAGAGACTAATTTGCCCAATTAGAGAAGAGATTTTCTCATCTTAGATTATTAAAGGAGTCCCCTGAATCACCGAGGTCGTTATGATATAAACTTATTATCAGTTTGCGCAGCTCCTGTGAGACTTGTGGTTATTTGGTAAATATCTGCTCTCCATTAACCATCTGCTGTGAGTTTATCACTCTGGTCAGAAAAAGCAGCATTTTGTCTTTTGTCGTATTTATGAGAGAGTCATAGTTTATTTCCTTTCAAACAGCTGTGGATTGAGCTCAAAATCAAGGGTGTCAAATATAGTTTTACTAACAACCACACTGGGAAATGAGAACGAAATCAAGTGCTAGACAGATACGGTTTGTTGACAAGGTCTGCCTTCATTGAAAATGTATGTCTTTTGCTATTTTTTCACATTAAAGCCCTGAAGCAGGCCACACAAAAACGTTTATTAGCCTTTATAACATTTAGTCAAGATCACGTAGTACACCTGTGCCATATAAAATAAAATACCTCATTGTATGGTAGGGTTACTACTGCTTGCCAGTGAGCGTAGTACTATCATAATAATTTCATAATTTACATAATTTCCTCTTGGATTCATGAAGTATTCTGAATCTGATGCTACAGAACTGCCACTGTGTCATTGAAAGGGGGTCCAAGGGCAAATCCTGAACCCCAAGTGGCAATTTTTCCACCTTAGTTAACATTTACTCATAACTATCAGAAAGAGCTTTCCATTTCCTCTGCAGCACCAACTGGCCAAATTCCTGCAGAAATAATAAAAAAAAGTGGAAGAAGACTGACAAAATTCATGGTAGGAAATATTTTTGTGCTTAAAAATATCAAATCATCACATGTAAATATATAGCCTAGTCATAAGTAACCCCACTCGGTTACACTGGTGTGTGTAGACCACAGCTACAATGGGGTGGACCAGATTTGGTCAACACTGAAATTATATGTGAGCCATATAAACATTTTGAAGGGTTAGAGTTGGCCCACAGGCCTTGATTTATTCACATATTCTCTTCTTCTCAGCCTTACTATGTGTGCAAAAGCACAGCTATACAGTGAAATAAAACACACTTCAAGCAAATGTTGAAGACAGCAGTTGGCCTCTGAATTCATTAACTGAAGCATCTGTGAAAACAATATCAGGCAGCAAATTTAATTACAGACTGCAAATCAGGAAAAGATTAGATGCTATAATCAAGAGTTTAGGAAAAACTAAATTAGCCCAGCGACAAGAAATCCAGACTCACAGATGACGAGCCAGAGGTCACGGTAAATGCACTGCAGCTCTGAGAGCCAATCAGCATCAAGCAGGAGACAATGAGATGGAGGATATCCACTGGGTCAGAGTGTGAAAGAGTGTGTGTGGCCAAACTCTGACTCTCCAGCCCATCGCTACAGATTATGTAAGTGCACATCAAAGGCTGTCCTCCATTTTTCGCAGTTTAGTGCTCTTTGATGGACGCGCGCGTGTGCACACACACGCACACGCACACACGCGCGCGCGCGCGCGCGCGCGCACACACACACACACACACACACACACACACACACACACACACACACACACACACACACACACACACACACACACACACACACACACACACACACACACACACACACACACACCCTGTTAGAGAAGTACAACCATTACTGCTGGGGTTAAGCATTTTCTGAGTGGTGGTTTTTGGTACAGGTGTTGCAGGATGATGCTTGGGTCAGTGGTTCTCAGACTGAGGAGGACAGACAGAACAATTTCAAAGCTCTGGTGAATGCTTAATATAACAGTGGGAGCTTCAGTTGGCTTGCTGTGCAATAATTGGCACCTGGTTCACTTAGAGAAATTACCAACTGAACATATAATCAAAGCATAGACCTCATTTACATTCGATGGCATCTGGACTCCCAAGTCAGAGACAGTTAGATGTTTATTGTGTAAAAATGAGCTAAGCTAAAAATAAAAATAAAACTCAGTGAATACATACATGAGCTTTTATACTTAGTGTACTGTTTTCGTGATGCTTTCCTCTTCAGAAATTTGCTTTGAAGGCTTTATAATAATCCTAACATGGTTTGCTCGGTATCAAATGTAAGACAGAGGTTGTTGTTCAAACAGGAATTGCTAATGGCCATCTCAGTATGACTTTACATAATGCAAATTTTCCCAACCTGAAACAAAATACACTACACAGGGAGACTCACTCCACATCAGCGTGGCGGTAAGAGCGAGAGCTCACAAGGATCAAAGACGTTTTTCTTTCTCGACATGTCACGTTTGCAGTGCGATATCTGCAATGTGATACTGTAAAATCTACTATAATGGCATTACTTTTTACAGGCCACAATACAGGAAATAAGAAAAGTTTAGTAGACATATTAATGAGTGAAGAAGAAGAGGTGCAGTCTCAGTGTATGCTGTTGTGCTATGACAACTGCACACTGTGCAGATTTCCAGTTGGGTCATTTAAATTGTAAAAGTCAAGTTTTTTGACTGACATTTTACCGGTCTTAAGTTTTGCTGTTCTCATGCCAGATATCTGCTTCCACTCACGTATTCCCTTTTACAACCTAATCGCCAAATGTATCATACTTCATACATGAGTTCGGCAACTATTTCATGGTTCAGCATTTACCAGGCTAATAATAGACTGAAGCTCATCTATATACTTAATTAAAAATTCATTTTTTTACCTAAATCTCTTAGTTACTGCTCCTTACCCCAATCCAGGGGTACTCTATTTCAATAAAAAATATCCAAAATAAATATTATGGGTGGATGGATGGAATAAAACCAGATAATTCATATTAAATAAACAGTTTCCCAGTCTGTGTGATGGTTTTCTTTGTGATGGTTTTTCTGCGTAATGTTCAACTTTGGGTTGACTCCAAATTCTTCCCGTTTAGAGCAATGCCAGCGTTCACAGTGACAGCTTAGCCTGAGCTTGAACCCGTGTACACACAGTTTGATCGACATCCCCCTAAGGGGACGGGGCCTTCCCCGCTTTCGTCACAGCCACTGATCAGTGGCAGATTTGAGAAAACTTTCTGTCCTGCAGCGTTGAATACTACAGAGCTAATGAAAAAGAGGAACGTGGTGCATAAAAATGCTGTGCAGTCCTTCACAAAGTAGAATATCGGGTCACCCTACACAAATAAACAAAATTACATTAACATGTTTGTGAAGTTGATTTGAATAAATTGTAAATAATTGGCGTAAAGAGTTTACAGATTTATCTGTGTCAACGTTTATCAATGATTGCTGCACTTTTACAAGTAAAAAAGAGGAGCTGGATGAGTTTATTTATGCCCCATCTCTCGCCTTTTTTTTTTTTTTGTCTTTTTGTCAACAGGAAAAAATTAATAAGAAAAAGCTCATGTTTTTCTTTACTTTGTATTTACACGCTTTATATTAATGACCGCCACAGTTTCACATGGCACTGGCCTCTCCCAGATAATTTAACAATCCCGTAAGTCGGTTTCATGTTTTCGGTAACTATTTTTGAGTCATTAGTCACAACATGAGAACGCGGTAATAAAATGAATGCCTGTTTGTTCTAAGTTATTAAAGAAATTGTTGATGATGTCACTGTGATGGAATGTGTTAATTATGGATAATGAGATTACTTAATTACAGAGGCAATAGGAGGATGAAATGTGCGACTATTTAATTAAAAAAGATCGAATATCTACGTTTACACTCATTATTCAGATGTGCATTAAAGAAACCAAATGAGTTAGCATGTTGTGCTTTTAGTGTGTTTGATGTACATGGGCAGAGCTTCAGTGTGCAATTCATGGTTCAGTTTCTTATCAATTTACTACTAATAGCAGTATTTTCCAGAAGCTTTATGACTCTCTTATCAGCATGGATAGAATCAGCAACATTAGTCAGAACATTAATGTGTGTTACTTAATAAAAGGCCCTCATTCATGAATGTGAAATGGAAATAAAACAAAACTGCACAACCCACATATTTTGGGTGGAGTTTCACAAACAACATACACCTTCTGTTTGTTGACTACACAACCACACCCAGCTCAGTTCGAAGGTAAGCATTTTGACCTTTAAACCCTAATGACACACCTGCTCATTCAAACAAACACACATTTTCTAGCCTGTCAGGTCACTGAGTGTTTGCAAGGTTGTCAGGCTTTAACAAGTTGTTTCCTTATCACAAATATAAGTGGGGGAACAAAGTGATGACACGAAGATACACCACCAGATTGCATATACTGTCACGGTGCAGAATAAAATAGGTTTGTTTCATCTGCTTTGCAAAGGCATTGAAACCCACAGAAGCTGTCATCTGATAACTGTCATAAATAACAAGCTGCAGAGCCATTAAGCTCATGTGCAGGTCAGCTTGCTACTGAATATTAGTGGAGAACTTGGCCAGAAACCATGTTATTGTCACTGACGACTAAAACTGGGTGGGGAGACACATTTCAGTTGAAATACAAATAGAAATAGAAACTAGAATAGAAAAATGGAAAAAATAACTGAAACAATACTGGGCACTTACAAAAGACATGCAGTATGCAGAAGCACTGGTATATAAATTTACTGAGATGTGTATATGTCAATACACACATGTATTATTAATGCTGATTCTTAATTTATAGCATCTTGCATCTGACAAATTCATCTATCGCTAACAACAAAATCTCTCTCTGGAAACCAAATCTAAAGTAAAATCTAAGATTTAAAATGAAATCAAGAACATAATAACAACTGAAAGATTTTAAAACAACAAGAAAAAAATCCTCACTGAATCCTCATGCCAGTCAGTAGAGTAATGTGATTTTCACCTCTTGTGTTTGAGAGCAAGACAGGAAAAATGACTTGCAAATACACAAATCAATACAGAGACGAGAGCCGGTGAAACCCCGCATCCTCTTCTCGTGGTTTCACTTTTGATCATTTTCAATTTTGATTAGATCTGCTCTCTGCTGCTGAACAAACAAACAAACTAATCAAGCATTTGTGGTTGGGGCTAATTCAGGGTTAGTAAATTATGTAATGCCAGGCTCATACTACATGATTTTCTGTTTGTTACGTTAGTGTTTGTGTCAGATTAGGCGATTATAGAGTCATAAAATCCTGCTTTTTTCTTACTGTAATCTGTAATGAGAGGCGTTACAGATTACACTTTGATCGATCATGCTTGCCGCCTTTCTCGAGGCCCAGTTGATAGTTAGTGTAAACATCTTCTTTTCCTGGAAATCACTAAGTGTATTAAATTTAACTAAACTAAACATAAAGGCGAGCAGCAGGAGTGTGGAAGTGAACTAACAGAAATGCTAAGTAAAAAACTGTCCTGAAAAACAAACTAAAATAAAAAAGGCAATGTATTTAGTATTTAGTAATGTATTTATTTTTATTTTTTAGCTTGTTTGTGTTTTTTTTCCTTCAAACTAGTGTATTATTCTATTAGACTAGCATGTCTACATGACAGTGAGTCATCTACTACAATGCCTGACAAAGACCCAATCTCTGTTTTTAGAATTATAAAAATGTAAACTATCACTGAAACTTACAAAAACCTTACCAGCTGGTTAGAGAAACACGTGGACGACCTAAAAGTCTTCGAGCAGCTGCAGCATTAGTTTCCATCCATTATGATGTGAGAGTCACTGCATGAAACCCATTTTCATTTCCCTACATCGATACCGTGTAGCCTAAACAATACATTACAAAAACAAAATAACCCGCCCCTAACATGTTACAACCACTTGCCGAATGGGAATGGAATATATTTGTAAAATCTAAATCACAAAACCACAAGGTTGTAACACAGGTCCAACTAGCTGACGCTGGAAAATTCTCCAATGTGTAATCACAACTACAAACATGCTCCACGGGCTCGTGTACATGTGAAAACCGACAGGTCCGATCAGGTCAACATACACAAGCTAATACTCCTGCACACTTACATATCACTCGCACAATGACTCGCACAAACCAGTTCTTTCCCAGATTACTGGTGATGAAATATTTCCACTAGCCAACTGCCAGCTGGAATGAGAAGTAGCTTTCTAATACACTTGTGTGCCGGTTTATTATTAGCTAAAACTAATGCAACAATCCTCTTAAATGCCCTTTCATGAAGGTTATAATGAGTAACAGTTTTAAAGAGGTGTTAATTCTACTGTGAGATCATTTTGGAGGCTGCAGCACGTCTACAATATAGAAGTATAAATACACACACACACACACACACACACACACACACACACACACACAGAAAGCGCACACTTAATTTAGACCACTGAGTATAGTGTACATTTTTAAATGTTTTTAGGTGGAAGCTAGTTATTAAAAACTGTAAGCAAGAGTTAGTGATCTAATGACACTCACATCAACACTAAAGGAAAAGCAGATCATTTAGGCAGAAATTTACCCACTGGGCAAGAACTAGTTGAAAGATGACTTTCCTAGACATCCAAACTACGCCATGGATTTGATTAAAAACGGAAAAGTGTTAAGTCATCTTTCCAAGTTTTCAAGTTATGATTGTTATGATTTTTGCCTTAAATCCAGAACTGCAGGTGTTAACAAGTTAAGTTTTGACTGAGCACAAAGGCCAAAGAAATACTTTCATTATGCAAGTACTATTCAGATTTTAGTCTTAACGTGAGGCCAAGAACACCCGGCAGCACTGTTAAAAGCAACAATGATGTTAATGCGTTACATTTACTTTCTAAAAATGTTACTTTTGATGACTCGATATAGCATTACCCAGACTTAGATATGATGTCATAGATACGTTAGTTTTTATGTTGTTCTGCAACACTGCAGAAGGTCTGGTGATTTTGAAACCACAGATCAAAGTTTCCAAGACGTCACCTGTTGGTAGTAACCAAATTATGACCAAATGCTACACTGGAAACAGGTGATGTGTTCGTGAGAGTATTGCTAAAACTGCACATGCCCTTGCAAGTTGTTCATCTACACAGAGATCATTCATAGAAAGATAGTATCTGAGAGACTGGGCAACAAACATTGTTCATATATGCGTGACAGCGGCATGCCTATAGTATGTCTGTCTGCATACTGAACGCAGCTGCAGGATATCTCTGAAACTTGTTCAGTATGTTTGTGAGCCCTGATTCACTGCAAGACAAAAAAAAAAGAGAACATGCATTGATTTCCCGGCAGCTTCCCTTGCCACAGCAATGGGTCGATTCCCATTGAAAGTTAAAGGTTTAAAGGCGTTACCATCCAGTGTTTGGTGGAGAACCTTTACTGAACATTTCCTCTGGAAATGCAGTGGGAATGCTGTCAGCTGAAATAATCCAACATTTTCGTGTTTCAATATTTGACAAAGAGAAGATAAGAAAGTCCCAAGAGGTTTTGAGCAGACATCTAAATATAGACGGAGCATCAACGTGGCATTAAGACAACCAGTTTCCGTGCATGAGAGACAGTGTGTCTGTTCTTTGTCTGTCTTATCTATTTCTTACTGCAGATTAAATTATGCTGCAGTCGCCATGTTGCCAGCCACTCAACTTATATGCATGTGCGATAGCATAAGCTTGTGTGTGTGGAAAGCGAGAAAAAAAAGACTATTTTGGATTATATGTGTGTTTTGAAGAAGTCTTAAAACACTTGATAGTACAAGAACCCAATTGTTACAGAAGCGAGGCATCCCACTTTCACATCATGTGGAGATGGAGAGAGCGCCGTGTTTATAACTTGGTAAGTATTATTCGAAAACTGAGGGCAGTTGAAAGACTGCAGAGCTGGTTATGAATAAATATTCTCATAAACGAGTCTCGCTCTGGAGCCCATTTCTGAGAACGTTTTGGAAAACACCTGAAAACATAAACATGTAGGCACGTCTTTTCACATGTAAACAGTTTGCAGACACACTCCGCCTCACAGAGGATTGGATTCATGTTTTGGCAGTTCTAACTGCATTTGGTTAAACTAAACAAAACCAAGGTGCACAATGACTCACGCACTGACATCACATCCATCACATTGTTATTATAAAGAAACCTGCGGGACATTAACACAATAGAGTTATGTTAAAATGTTCAAAAAGGCACGTAAAACGTCAGTAACACCGTCAAGAGGACACAATTATCTAGACAGCGCGACTCCTGAATAAATTATTGGCGGGACTGCAGACTTCTGCAGTGCAGATGCTGAACTGTGTTTGTCTGACACGTGGAAGAAATTTGCTCAATCTGAGCTCCACCAGGTATCACCATTTTCTGAAACATACTTTATTAACTGATACAAATAAAACAAGTCACCTCAAATTCAGAAAACGGAACCCTGGCATTAATGAGGCGTTTGGGGTCACTCTGAAATGCCGCCGTTAAACAAAGCCAGGTAAAGGATAAACTGACAGACATCGTCACGTTTGCATCTTTTTTACCTGTTTAATTATCAAAGCAGCTCCTGCTCATTATAACCTGGTCTGAAGCCAGTTATGTTCAGTTTTGTTTTTTCCCACATTTTCACTGATGTTTTTTTTTTTTTAGTTTTCTGTACGTTCCGTGAGCGAAACGGATTCTCTGCAGAAGAAAAATGTTTTTTTTATATTCTTAGCCCATTGAGCCGTATAACACTAGAGAAGGAAGTTACACAATAAAGTTACAGTAGACAAAATCACATGAAGTGACATTCAGCTGGTGATGCAGAAAATACGCAAATGTTTTATGCTTGATTCGATCTGCTGCCAGG
The DNA here is from genome assembly GCF_036321145.2 of Pelmatolapia mariae. Lineage (NCBI taxonomy): Eukaryota > Metazoa > Chordata > Actinopteri > Cichliformes > Cichlidae > Pelmatolapia > Pelmatolapia mariae. The sequence continues at coordinate 11,190,894 of NC_086231.1, forward strand.
TCCCATTCAGGCTGCTGGGGATGAAGTTGCTAGAGCACAGATTAGAAAATGTATCATTATAGGCTGTTTATTACCAAGAATATTATAATATATAAGGTCAAAGATCAAGCAGGTAACTAGAAAAAGGACATATCGCATGTCAGAGAATGATAGAGGATATGGCTAAAAGCTGTGACAAAGGCTGATAAGCATATCCATTCAGAAGAAGGGCTCTATAATAAAGTCTGTTTTCAGACTGCTCTTTCTCAGCCAATGCCATTAACTCTTTTGATATTGATTATCTTACAGGACTGTGCCTTTCTGTTTACAGCTTTTTGCACGTCTTGTTTCTGAGCCTATAGATAGAAATAAAACCAATCAATCATAATACTTTAACACACTCGTCTGAAAAATGTTTTTCATTGCAGTTTAATGAAGTCATTGTGCGCTACTCTTTGGTCTTAGACAAAACGACGCTCATGTTTACAGTGTTTTTCCTGCTTAGAGAAATTTTTGGCATGCCCCGAAGGTCTGAAATCATCAGCACTGAAGTGAAAATAACAGGAAAAAGCAGTCAAATTTGTTAATTAGACTTAATGCTTCCCTTTACACAAATTAACCCACCAAAGGCCAAAGCTAAGACAGGAAGGGACCCTGCTTACATTTTATTTTGAAAGTTAAGCTAAGCTGCAGGCAGACCACAATTTATCTCAGGAAATGCAATCATGCAGCAAGGCTAAACACACGGGTGGAGGACAGGAAGTAACACAGAGGGCTGTAAATGTAAACTCCAGAAGCTAGCAACAGTAGCTCTTAATGTTGTAAATCACACAGCTTCTTATCAAAAGCCTCACTGTCATCAGCAGCTATAAAAATGTTTGGAGGGTCTGTGAAGCTGTGCTAGTTGAAGGGTGTCAAACATGTGGCTCAGGAGCCGTGACAGACCTGCCAGTAGGTCCAAATCAGCTTTATTTATTTATTTCTGGTGTGACATATCAATTCCAGCATTTTTTATGTAGGAGTGAACATTTCTGGAACTTTCCACATATTTATACATTTAGAACAACTTTTCTTGAAGACATAAAAACCCATTTGTTTTTCTCAACACTTATCATGCATTTATAGAGTTACAATAAAAATGAGGATCATTTTGAGTTTTCTTTCCTTTTTTAGAATATATGGCTCTACTGACTGGCTCCTGTGAGTTTAAATTGAGCTGTATGTGGCCCGCGAACTAAAATGTGTTTAACACTCCTGGCCTTGTTGACATTTAATGATCTGTTACCAGGTCGCTAGCTACAGAGCTAGGCTAATAATATAAACCGATCACTACACGAGATGTACTGATGATGGCTAAATTATTTAAAAAAATAAAATAATGGGGTCCCTGATGGGCACAGGAATGCCATCACATATGGCAGGAAGAACACGCTCCTAATGGATTAAACTTCAGCCGAGAGAACATATGAGACAAGTCCATTCACAACACGAGGACAGCCATTAAAACGATGCTGTGTGCTTTGGATTGGTCACTATGAAAAAGCCCTGATCCTGAGTTTAAAGTCCACACTGAAATCTTAGACGGCCCAAGAGTGACTCTTTTCTGAAGCCTCAAAAATCAATATTTGGAAAAAGCATGAGGCTGGAGGCTCAAGTGTACACCAGGCGTTTTTAAAACTTAAATTGAAGCCTTGCTGCACATGAATAGTGCATACACAAAACTGTAGGGACCGAGAATCATATGCCTCTACAGTTTTTTGGGATTTTGTGGGGGGGGGGGGGCTCATATGGTGGAGACGCTTGGACCAGGAAACAGGATCAATACCTCATCACAGCTCAGCCTGTCAGACAGTTCTTCTCTTCTTGTCTTTAGAATATTTAATCACAAACTGTTTCCTAAATACTTTGATCTTTTATTTGATGTTTCAGCCACAGTCCAGCTGCTGTCACTTATATTATTTTGCCTGCTATGAGAAGGGTGCTGGCATAAGCAAATTTGATTTGAATTTAAATTTTTAAATTTCTCTGTCTCTCTCTCTCCTCCAAACACGCAGTGAAACACACACACAATAACAGGTCATAAAAACAGTTTCATTCATCTCTCTCTTTTCATTATCTTCCATCAGACCGGTCTGCTGTTCAGCTGCTGTTATCCTCCCTCCTTTTCCTCCATCTCGGTTCTCTGCCTCTGCAGACACACCTGCTCTGCATACTAAAGGAGAAGCCTGCACCGCCCTCCTCCACACACACACACACAACCACGCACATGCACACGCTCCTACTATTCAACCTCACTGCTGCCCACACCCGCCACACAAAGAAGAAGTTGATTCTTGGTTCGCTCAACAACCAATCACATGCAAACACACACATACCCCACACACATACAGTCCTGAGTCCTGAATCATGTCAGTGACTTCATACAGGCTTTTCCACATGCAGGACACGTTACACTGAGCTGGTGTGAGTTAAGTCTAGACAACAGTGTGTGTGTGTGTGTGTGTGTGTGTGTGTGTGTGTGTGTGTGTGTGTGTGTGTGTCTGTAAGAGAGAGAGAGTGTCGCAGGATGCCAGACGGCCTAAGGAGAGCAAAGCGAGAGGCCAGGAATGCAGGAGACCACACCCATATCTGCAGTCATGTGACCAGAGTGGAAAAAGGAAATCCCCATACTGCAGAGAGAAGAAACGTCACATATACACAAGAACACAAACACACACACACACAGTCATGTTTCCATTACTTCACAATGGAAGGACTTGCATTAATTATATTGAGGCTTACCCAAACCATAACCCATATCAGAGTCTCCACAGTGTGTCTATAGATTTATGGCCCCTCAGCATGGCTAACACACACACACACATACACACATACCAGGGTTTTTTTTTTTGGTTTTTTTTAGCACAAAATAGGCTTTTACTGGGTGACTATGCAGCTAAAAATATTTGGGTCCCTTACAGTGAACACAAATGTGTTTTCTGTGTTACCTTACTGAACAGTACATGTATATTTCTATTCTATTCTATTACTATTACTATTTGTCCCCTCTTTTATGTAACATATACATAAAATATAGTGGTAAATTTCATATTAAATATGCCCAGAGTTACAAATAATAAGGTCAGGGTATGTACAAGTTATCCTGTACATGCACTGACCTTGTCAAATTATTTAAAACATGAGGAATATGCCCATATTTATGTGCATATTCCTGTTGTTTCTATCAGTTTGATGGTTGTATGAATGATAATCAACTTAAAATATGATAAACATATTTTGTTACAACCCTGGTGACTTTTCTTTGGGGCGGAAAGCTAAAACATCTTTGGAGGGAGCCACAAACAGACACACACCCACACACATCGCCTTTGTGTCTGTTAATGATGTTCTCACACAGCGACACTATATGGACAATTAGCAAGATTCATCTTACAGTTTTCCACTGCAAAAAGAAAAAAAAAGAAAAAAAAAGAAAGCTCCCAAGGCTCAAAGTCACACAAGCACACTCATTCACTGGTTTGTAAATGACTCACGATCACAGGAAGCAAGACATGTGTGCATGCAGTGCCAGCTTCCCGTTTGTCTGTTTATTTCAGGCTGCGCAATTAACCCTTCAAACTTTATAGGGCAGTCAGCACAAACTGAGGCTCATCAGCTTAAACCCTTTAATTTAATCTTCCCATCACAGAGCAGAAAACTGCAATTAACCAGTCAGCTCTACGAAACCTGAATCTATAAACCTGTGTTTTAAAAAGTAAAAGAGCCTTTTATGAAACATATGTGAATAGTTTTGATGTCTGTCAGTTTACATGTTTGTGATCAGGACTTGGGAGAACAATGTGTCTAAAAGTCAAAAATGGCCAATTTTAATATTTTCAGGTTATCGGGTACTTATTGTTCATGATGATACTGCCAAGTTGCCGTGCGCCTCCCATTCTTTGTAACCAAGATGGCACAGTGCGCCCAAGATGCCTAACGGCAGGAATCTGTCTCTACAAGATTTCACAAGTTATAGCACAATGCAGAAGCACAGAAATTCCCAGATGAGTTTGTTGCAGCAGTTGGAAAAGATGAGATGTTCTGCATAAAACAGTGAAGAAACCTTAGCCACTGCTTTGCTTCCTATATTGACTTCTAGAGTAAACCGCACTGAGATGCTGTGAGAGTATAAATGGATACCGAGCTGTGCTGACGTCTCTGTTTGCATGGACAATGACAAATCTGTCAACCATAACCACAGTTTAGGTAGTCAGCTGAGTGTTTATCTAGGAGTGACTGTGCAAAGAGATAAAAAGCAGGATTTAGAAATATCATTGTCCTTCATTTGAAACAGCAAATATGGTAGATGGATTCATATTAATATATAAGATATAATATCATAGAATATATCATTTCTACTCCTGCTGAGAACGCCAAGCAATTTCACACTATAGGCCACACCCACTCCGCTATGATACCTGCTAAGATTTACTCTTGAATTGGTGAAAATGTGTCCAGCTTTCCCAAAACTGCAAAGTCTACAACCTGTCACACGTCTCAAGTATCACCTATTAAGGATTGCTGACGTGGTGAAGCAACAGCCAAGACAGTAGGCTAATTCATTCATGAAAACCCATTTTTACAGATGACTCCCATGACTTTTAAAACTATTTCATATGAAAAACAAATAAACAAATGCATAAATGAAGAAAAAGGGTGGGGGTGGTGATTTTTGTGGTGAAGAAGGTGGCAAAGAGAGCCTGGGGTTTCTGCCCACATCACCTCCATCACAGACAAACTGACCTGCACTGTAGCAGCAGGGCAACCACTGGAAACGCATGCTGGCAGTTGCTGTGTTTTGCCAAAAGCAGACCAGGAAACAGACCTTAAGTGATCTGGAGACAGTCAGCTGCAGCAACTGAAAGTCCTTGTACCCGATCATCTATGAAAACTTTGAGAGTTTTACTTCACCTAGATAGATCTTGTTAAGCGAGGGTTCTCTTTACACCTAAAGAGTGACTCTGGGCTTTTAGTGAGAGGCAAAAAAGGTAAAGGGAAAAAATAGAAAAATTAATGCAAAACAGGAATCTTCTTACCCCAATCATCTTGTTTTTACAATCTTTGGAGATGGTCTTAAACTGCACGGGAAACGGAGGCCGTGTCATATTTATAGAGCACTTTTATCTTTAATTGCTTTCAATCCATTATGTACATACTCAAAATCAATGGACACAGCATGGAAAATCTGAGACTCAGTATCTCATCCGAGGACATCTCAATATATGGGATCAAACAATCGACCCATTAGTAGACAAGCCACTCTACCTCCTGAGCTACAGCTGTCATCTGTGCCAAAAGAACCAAACAAGGGGCTCTAGTGTTGAAAAGTGTTTTTATTAAATCTAGAAAAGAGTCAGTGCAATCCTAGACAATCCAATCCATCAGGGCGATGAAATATGAGACCCCGTAGATTTACAGAGGGCTCATTTTGGATCAAGTGGAAACCTCTTTGCTGTCGTGGATAGGCCAGAGAGAGTGCAATCAAGCATGTTGGTAATCAACTCTGAAGGTTATAACATGCAATTTCAGAAAGAAGCAACACAAAAATAACCAGAAGAGATCTCAAACTTTCCTATTTCAATTGGTTGGAAAACAAAAACATAAAATTCTTCATTTGTAAGGTATCCAGTCTGCCTCTGACACACTACCAGCTCTGTTATAAGATCTACAGGCAAACTTTAACGGGCAGTTATGGTGCAGACTGTGGTCCTGTGGTAAAAGAATTGAATCTACTGAGTGCCACAAACAAGTGACAGACATTTAAACCCAACATCATTTTATTATTCCAGGTTTTTCCTGTCTCAAACTGAGCCTTTAGGAATAACTAAGCACGGAAAAAATAAGTATTTTGCGGAAGTTCCATTATCTTTGAACAAGTCATAATCAAAAATGTATTTAAAGCTTGAGTAAATTTAACCCCAATGACAAAATAAATAAATAAATCTGTTAAAATTCCTAGTGTTGGTGGTTATAAGCTTTTTTTTTTTTTCTTTTTTCCAAATACTAGAAAACAATGTTTCCTTCAGAAAGCTCATTCCTGGAATTCCCTTTCTGGCTGGCTGGCTGGATGAGTTGACAGTTTTTGGGTAAGGCCGGCCCCACAGTCTATTGTACTGTGTCCACAGTGTTAGCAACACATCTAATCACTTTTAAAATTTAGCTGACCTTTCCTACACAAGATAACTAAAATCCTATATTTGTATTTTCTCTGATTTGTCGCATGCGCTATATGAGAAGCCTGTTAATGCATCAGTTAATCAGATATTGCTATGATGACATTGTCTGAAGGTCTTCTCCCCCCCCATCTAAATGGCTACAGGGGCCCATGTGACATCTGTAAATATAGTCCAAACTTCATGACCACACAGGCTGTAAGCACCAACAAGCACATCCACATGAGCAACTGTTGCATAATAGTGTCATTATTTCCACTCTTTGATGTTTTCGTGCCTTTTTGGAAGCTGCTATGGAGACTTAAAGTTAAAAATAAATTTCCTGTTGCAAAGTTTTTTCCCCTTGTATCAGCAGATTTGGGAGTTGCACAAAATAGAATCTAAAAAGGACAAAAAGCCCAAGTTCCCTTCAGCCTAACAAGAACTTTATTTTTCACATAAATCATTAGCTTTTCAGCTTGATCCATAGCATACTTGGAAATTAGCCGCCTCTAACTGGATCAGAGTTCCCCATCTAGTACAGCTTGCAGGCTGACCTTTAAAAAAAAAAAAAAATCCCAAATAGCCACTGTGAGATTTTATTGATCATATATTTTTGGTTATATGTGTTTTAGTCTGCACCTTAAGCTGCACTGTACATCAGGAGGAAGCCCCCAGTCAACCATACATTTTATTAGGACCAGATATCTTTGGAAGAAGGGCAGAAATTGTACTGCGAACAGAAAGTTTGATAAAGGAAATAAAAAATACAATCTGTTCTGCAGCTGAGTGCAGTTTTATATCACACAAGTCTCAAGACTACAGCTTCAGGTACAATCCAATTCAGTTATATTGAAAAGCTCACTACAGTTTATATTAATCTTGTAACAGCCGCCATAAGGGAAATTAGACTGTGAAACTTCTAAAACTGAGTGGCAGCAGACTAAAATTTGTGACCCTCAGAAATTCCTGAATAATCAGACTCTCAGTCGATCAGTGATTGGTGATGATGTGGAAAAGTCTGATTGTCTCAGCTGAGCTGAGCTTCGTCCTTTGCGTCTCCTGAAGCCTTGGTATAGAAAGACTTGAATCCTCCATCAACTGTATCAATAATAGCAGACTGTTCGCCATTTTCATGCAGGATCCTCCTGGAGAATCACCTCAGGATTATTTCCACAGTTGTCCTTTCACAGATGTAGCACACAGCAGGAAGTAGTCCACTTCAGATGGTTTAGGCGAGGGAGGTACCACGACAGCATGCAGGAGGGAACACTCGCACACCGGAGCATTCCAACCCCACATGGATTTTGTGCGGGCACACTGGCAGTTTAAAGAACAGCTTATATCCAGTCAAACTGCACCTGGATGTTTGAGCTCTGATATGCACCTTTGTTGGGTAATGCCTTGAGAATGTCAGGGCTGCAGTGCATGTATTAAAGCCACAGAACAATAATGTTGCTACCATAACATTAACCACTGGCATTTTAAATCCTCAGGATTAGCATTCTGGCTATGGCTGTGTTGTTTTCTTGCAGTCAAAAGTCTGTGTGTTTGGCTGCGATCAGATAACAACTGTGGAATCACAAACACACATATTGGCTAATTAAAGCTAAGGTAACAGACCAAAATAATACTAGAATTTTCTGTGCCTGCTGCCCTCCCCTGGGGGTACCGCAAGGCTATGTTCTTGGACCTTTCCTTTTCTCTTTGTACCTGCTGCCACTTGGTAATATTTTCTGGAAACATGCCATTTCCTTTCATTGTTACGTGGACAATTGTCAAGTTTATTTTCCACTGAAGCATACTGGTGTGTTCTTGGTCCATCGCTTTGATTTTAAGCATTCCTGCCAAAAGATTACTGCTAACTCAACCAATCAGAAAGTTACTGGTGCTGTTGTTTGTTTTGTTCTTCCTCAACTGGAATGAAAAACTTGTAATTTTTTTAAACATTTGAAAATGTCAACTTACCTTTGAAAATGCACAGTATTCTATAGATTAAATTGTCAATCAAATAATCCTAAAAGAAATTAAGCGAGCTAATCAAATATGACAACTGAAATTATTCATTAGCTGCAGCCTGACACTTGTGTGTGATAATAAGCATGCTGTGTGTAAATGAATCCATTATTTCCTGCACTTAGATTAGGCAAGTTGTCACAGAGAAAGAAATAAGAAGGGACAAGAGACACAGCATTAAAGAGGACATGACCTTATTGTCCTTATTTTAAGCCCAAAGAATGACACAGAGGAGAAGACAGTTCTGAAACAAACAAAGCAGCAACATCTGGAGAGCGTCCAGAGATTTAGTAATCCTGTTTACAGCCTGAGGCTCTGAAGCTGTTCATCACTTGAATCCTGATCATAACCCAAAAACACTGAGGAGTGGAGGGAAACATCAGACACTGCTGCTGGTCAGTCCCCAGGTGTGACTGTCTGAGAAGCAGGTTGATAAAAGCCTCCATTGTTGCCGCAGATGAAGGGAAACAGGCTGCAAATCTAAAAACACGCCGCACAGCTGAAAGATTTAGAGCACTGCCTCTTTAATGTTTGTCCTTTGCATGACACAATATTGCCCCTCTGGGCCGCCACAGCCGTCTCTGATCCAACAGATTTGATTCTTAGTTTGGTTTTCATAAACGTATCCAGACACTTGGACCAAAAAAAGAATCTTTTATCAAGTTCAGCCCACATCTTTGTTTCCAGATGTTTCAGCCATAAAATCTTACATCAAAATTTTGATTTTGACCAATTCAGCTCCCTGTTGTATCATTTTCAGTTGTTTATTTGTCATTTTATTTATTTATTTCATTTAACTTATTAAACTATGTCATTCTTTTTGTAATTTTTATTTCATTTACCTTTTTATTTTGCCACATTTTATCTAATGACAAATATGAAGGATGAAAGCAAAATGTTTGCATATAGTTTTTGTAGAAAAGATCAGCTGTAGGTGTCAGGTAAGAATTTACTTAAGAATTTATTTAAGAATTCGGTTTAGGCAGATGTTATATGGAAAATACTAAAAACCAATTTTAGAGTAAAAGAACTTCGTGTCTTCGGTATTTAAAGACTAATTAATGAGCAGCAATGTCAGCAGAACTGACCCAACACCAAATGACCCCGTTTATAGTAAACGCTTCAAAAATTCTGCATGAACAAAAAACAACTCTCTGATGCCTGGGAACATCACATCCAATCACTGTAACCCATCTATCCCTTTGCAACATGATGGGGGTGTTTTTCTGTGAAGACGGTAAAGTGATGAGCATGCTGGAGGTGACGGTGTTAAATATCCATATGTGTGTTTTCATGTGCAACAGTAACTCTGCTGACCTTTCACTGTTTTAGGTGTGCCAGCAAACTTTTTCAGCTCTTTGGATGGAAACCGCTGGCTTTTACAGCAGCAAAGGCTTGGTCAGTTAAAACATTTTCAACTTTGGCTAAAATGCCTGCGTTTTCAGCTGGTAAAAAATGCTTAGGTGGATACAACCCCTTACATTTCCAAACAGCACACTCATGCACTTTCGGATTTTGTCTCAACCATACTTCATATTTGCAACTGTACAAATACAATATAATAAATGAGATTTAAACTCATTGCAATAGTACATATCAAAGGACTTGATTCATAGTGGGGAGCTAAAACAGACTTTTCTTGCTTTCTTGCATGGAGCAAACTACAATGACCAAATTACAGGTGTCGTGCTAAATGCAGATGCAGAAAATGTGCCCCAAATGTTAGTTTTACAATCCTAGCTATCGGTTATTTAGGTGTTTATTTAAAAGGTACTGCCTCCATTACAGGAAGGTGAAAATTATTGCAGATTGTTGAAAACCGCACTCCTGGGCATTGATTATCCCCCCCCAAACAAATACATAATTTGAATATGAAGTTCAGGCGAGTGGTATTATTATTATTTTTTTAATGTTATTACACTAAATGATTTATGTTTTTAAGAAGAAAAATAATTGAGCCAAATTTTTATACAAAAAAGTTTTGAGCTTATTCAATCTAAACTGCCATTAAAGGTTTGCTGAAATGAAAGACTATACATTACTGTATTGCAGCAATGTATTAAAATCTAATATTAATGGACCTCTTGTACAGGAAAGAGCACAACACTCTATAATCTAACGCTTTAATATTTATTTTTTAATTTCATTTTAGTTTATTTAATTTTCAATTCAATTTAATTCAGTTTGATTTAGGGCTGTGCGATATGACAAAAATCTCATATCCCGATATTAAGAAATCTATCGTCGATATAACGATATAAATTGCAAAAATGTAACATTTCCTGTAAATTCTGTGAATCTCGGGCATCTCGACTTGCGTGAAGTGTTTCCAGCTGGGCGTCGTGTACCTGGAGTCGAGTGTTTTAGCTGATGCATGGAACTATACATTTTTAGACATAAGTTGTAACGGCCACTGTTTTCTTTGTAAGTATTTATTACACAGCATGCTGCGGAGAAAAGTCTGTTCTAACGTTTGAGTCTAAGGTTTATTTTTTAGCACCTGGCGGCTCTTTTTTGCTTCTCATCCGTAAATACTCTGCATCTTTCACGTGACTCGTTTTATTTTGAAAAGCCTCAACAGGATCTTGAGCTTTATTGTGAAAGGTTTATGTGGAAAATAAACAAACGGACACGCCGTGGTTTTACCGTCGTTGTTGCTAACGAAAACGCATAAAAAACAAGCGCTTGTCCGTCCGTAGTGTGGTTATATTAAATATAAGAGAAAGAGAGAACTTTAAGAAATTAATATAGCCACTACAGTGACCATCAAAATGATGAAAAAATATTGCCATAAACAGTTTATTTTGCGACACCACGAAACAAACGATAGCGTAAAATGAAACGATAGACGTTTTTCTATCGTCATCCGATATATATCGTTATATCGAACAGCCCTAGTTTGATTTATATACCACCAAATCATCACCTTGAGGCCTTTTATATTGAAAGATGAATATCTTTCAATAATACAGAGAAAACCTCAACAATCAGATGACCCCCTATGGAGCAAGCACTTAGCAACAGCAGGAAGGAAAAACTCCCTTTTAACAGGAAGTACCAGCCTCACTGAAGGGCTCTTAGGGGTTTGGGACAGGACAGGACAAAAGACACACTGTGGAAGGAAGCCAGAGATTGATAATAACTAATCATTATATACAGAGTGATGAAAAGAGAAACACTCAGTGCACCATCAGGCCTATGACTAAGGGAGGGGTCAGGGTCACCTGATCCAGCCCTAACTATAAGCTTTAGCAAAAAGGAAAGTTCTAGCCTAATTTTGAAGTAGTGATGGTGTCTGTCTCCTAAATCCAAACTGGGAGCTGGTTCCACAGAAGAGGGGCCTGAAAGCTGAAGGCTCTGCCTCCCATTCTACTTTTAAATACTTTAGGAACCACAAGTAAACCAGCAGTCTAAGAGTAAAGTGGGGCTTTTGTAGCAAGATGGGGCCTGATTATTCAAAATGTGAGGAGAAGTATTTTGAATTTGATTCTAGATTTCACAGGAAGCCAATGAAGATAAGTCAATACGGGGGTGTAGTCCCTGTCGGTACTCCCACTGCAGCATTCTGCATCAGCTGAAGGCTTTCCAGGGAACCTAACTGACATTTCTTTTAAAAAGATCATAGAGATAGTATATCAATGGTTTCCTGGTAATGGTGGATTCATGGGTATTTATAGTATATTTCAAATTACATTATCCTATTTTGCTTCCTCTTTCTGTGAAACACTACAAGATTTAGATGACTCATCTTGAACTTGGGGGCAAATACTGTAAATGTATAACATGTAATTTGATTTTGGGCCAGCAGCTCACGGCTCTGCTTACCGTATAAAAATGCATAATCACTCATGTATCACAGCTTACCAGAGTGATATTACAGGAGTGGGCATATCTTGACAAAAAGAGAAATTTGGGAGGATGACAACAGTCCTCTACAGCCCAGCAGCTTTTCTGCACCTCTTCTGCACCTCTTTCTACACCGCATTCACCATTGAGCAACGCAGTCATACCCGAGACTTTAATCAAATCCTTCTCATAACTAGAGCATGTTTTTGGGTTCGTTTGGATGAAAATCACCTTACAGAAGACAAAGGAGCTTTGAAAACTGATGCATTTGAATTTTGAAGTAGAGAATTAAATAAACCACCATGTTCTTTCTTAGCTTTGTGTCAGCAGTTTGTAGTTTGGCGTCTTCCTGTTTCAACACCCTGTGGTCAAAGGCCTGCCCATTAAGAAATGGCTTTCCCTGTCTGATGTGAGACGTTGACATAAATACTGATTTTTACATCTCAGGAAACGAGTTGCAAGCTCACTATGTGTTAGGATCTGAACTAACTCAATGAGACACCACAGTCAGAAAATACCTCAAACTATGTTACTTGGTGTCTGTCACTGGAGTCTGATGGAGTGTAACAGCATCATGTCTTTGTAACAAAAAGCAAGTAAGGTGGGGAAAATATCAAAATATACTCCATATGGTGTAGACAAATAGATGTCACTTCTTTAATAGGTGGATAAAATCCACAACAGTTCATGGCTTTAGTTGAGTACCCAGTAGTGCCTTTTTCTAGTTGGGGTTGCGGCCTGTAGCCTTGTGCGTCAGGTAAATGATTCTCAAACTTTGCTTCAAAGAAACTGAACTCGGAGTGAAACCTGTTTACTCAGTGAAATGTTTGATTATTTCAAACATCAGAAAGAGATATGTAAAACTGTTTTAAATATGAACTATAAAATTACATTTCATGCATTAGACAAAGATTATTCTGTCGTTTTGGGAAGCTTTTCCAGATACCTAGATATGTAAAAATAAAGATGATACTGGCCTTCCTCAGCCCCATCCAAACCCTTCGAGTGCTTCCATTTGATGTGGCGTCTCATACAGTTTTGTTCCAAGGCTTCAACTCACACCGCAAACATTTCAGAAGCTGAGTGTTTAGCCTGCACAGTTTCTTTCATTTTGGAAACCAAATTCAGTCCATCATCCCCAAACAGATTTTCTTCGCCATTCCTGTGTTTAACATTCTACTAGCTTGATGAAGCTTTCATTAAAAAAAAGAAAAAAAGAAAAAAAAAGCAGTATTTGGAATGACATGGAGCAGAGACAATTTTTGAAATGTGCTCTGGTACATCTGGTAGAGTTACAAGCATTATCTTGAGTGGGGGTTATATTCTCTTTTGGCTCTCTTGATGTTTTCCCAAGATGAAGAGCCAGGCCTGATGAAAGTCACAGAACTCATTCACTAACCTCTTGGAAAGTCTTTCCAGAAAATATAGAGGCTGTCACAGCAAAAGATTATGGCTGCATAAGCTTGTTGATGCAAACACAATGCAGATTGGAAATGTTGACAAATTTACCAAAGCCAACAGAAAATAATTTATATGAAGAAACTCCAGGTTCTTCACTCTGAAACGAGAAATGAAATCATGCATTTATTCATATCCTCCTTCTATTCCCTCTCTGACCTGTCTGCTCTTTGAAGGGGAACTCCTTTGAAGTGCGTCAGCATCTGTGCAGTGAAGACCCTCCAATTAGCTCAGACAGCTAACAAGCTCCACAGGGCGGCTCAATACAGATGACAGTACCTGCAGCTGGGGTCACAGACAGCTGACCCTCTCTGGGCTGCATGCTAATAGCTGGAGACCCGAACCAAAAGTCCTCTCAGGCTTCGATCAAACACCGCTTGACTGAACCGGCGGGATGGTGATGGTGAGGTTTACAGAGAGCAGTTCTTACAGAAAATCCTGGTTTTATTTTCCTTTCTCTCATCTTTGTTTTTCCATTTAGTGCTTAAAGAGGAAATGAAATCACTGAATGAGGATTAGGTTGAAACTGCTTTTGTCTGGTAGCTAAAGTAGCCGGGCATCTTACCACAGCACCGCCAGTAATGAGAAAGGTACTATCCCATCAGGCACACACATACACACACACACATTTTTATTCTATGAATATTAATGTCATCTGAAGCCCGTGTGATGGCTGAATTAAAGCATGTGTTTCCTGCCTGAGTGCTCTCTTTCAGAGGCCGATCATCATCTGTGATCCATCTGTTAAACATCATTTTTAAGCATGATTTTTTGTTATGGGTTTGGTCCTAAATAGGTAATGGGTATATAAGGCCATTATAAGGCCTTAGAAAGCATGCATTTACAAAGAGCTACTTATATACATGTTATTAACACATTATATTTGTTTATAATAGCATTACAAAGCCATTTATTGATTGTATTAATCTATATGTACATTTCTTATGGGAGAGCTAAAAAACTGTGAAAACAATAAAGTTGGTGCAGTGGTCACGTCATAGCAAGCTGCAACCGGTTCACATTCACCAGCTGGGATGTTTGGATGCTCTCCCTGTGCCTGTGTGGGTTCTCTCCAGACTCCGCAGACACACATAATGGGCTAACTGGTATTTCTAAATTGGCTGCAAGTGTGATTGCAAGGTTGAATGATTATCTGTCTCTCCGTGTTAGCCTTGTGATAGACTTGCAACAGTAAAACACCTAGATGCCGCTTGTCAAGAACTATTCAACAAAACAAAAACAAACAAACAAAAAACACTTAACAGCCCACACATTTTTACCTCCTGCACAGCTCGCCACAACGTCACAGAGGTATGTTTAAAAACCAAAATACTAACAAATTACATCAAATCAAGGTGTTTAAATACCCATCTCTCTCCTCAAGTCACGCCACACAGCTGTTCTGACTCTGACAATCACAGGACAAAGTACTGATAGTACTCTGTTAAACCAATTCATTTTCACATTTGAATGTTTTTTTCAAAACAAGCTAAAATATAATCAAAATTAGGCCGACTGAAATGTATATAATCCTATTAACACATATTGTAATATATTAACAAGCTACAAAAGTGTGTAGCTTATAGTAAAAATACAGTGTGGGTGCAATTCCAGTTTATTTCTCTGGTAATTCAGAGCAATATGTACAATATTTTGTGCCACTCGTTGATTAAATTAGATGAGCAAAATCCCGAGGCTGAGACCCCAGTGGAGTCAAAATTATCATCATTAAATCAAATCTGGATCAATGTGATTCAAAAGAATCTAAATGTAATCAAATCATGAGGTTGCCAAATTCTGACCCATAATAACCCTTCCCAGGACATTGTGCCTCATTTAACCCTTAACCCTTAGTCCGCAAGTAAAACCACAAAGATAACCAGTCTGATGATGTGACTGTTTACAGTTTCTCCTTTATGAAAGAGTTTTGTTTTACAGATTCTGGGAAATGTTACACACATCCTTACATTAGGAACATGAATATTTCATGGAGTCCCTACTGGAACCACAGCATCCTTTTATGTAAGAAAGCATTAAAAACCTTAAGAGCAACGCATCATTTAGATTTGGAAGCCTTGGTAATTTCAGTAAATGTTAGCAGTCAGTTCAGCGCAGATATGTTAAAGTTACCACAAACATCGAACAAAAGTGCGAGAGCGGAATGTGGAGAATTCCCAGATAAATGTGGAGTTGTGTGGTCTGTGACTGATGAGGTTTCACAAGAAGAGGAACAAAGGTGCATAAAAAACTTTAAATAACAATTAGAAAGAGAAAATAAAGTGGAAATCAGTCTGTGCTGTGATTCACACTTGGACTGTGAATACGCTATAACTGCTTAATCAGAACATCTGTGATTTGGGCCAAGTTAAACCAATATAATAAAAATATACGGAAAAGAAATGAGTCTTGAACCAGAGCTTTTTTTTGGCAGCCAGAGGGACAGAATTAAATTAAAAACAAATAAACAAACTGCTGATGAATCTCCATCTCTTAAATGCCAAAAAGCTAATTGTATTGTTTTGAGGGCAAAATCTCACAGGCCAAATGTTCCACACTGGATAAGACAAACTTTCCGCTAGAAAGAATTACATATATTCTCGAAGACTGAGAGTTTGGGGACCATTTTTGAAAGATTTGTATCCAAGAAAAAGCCAGCCTGAATAACTGATTCGTGTAAGCTATGCAGTGGATATAGATTCCCTTTGTCTTTCACTGTTGATATTAATGTTCAATAAAGATGAACCCCCCACCCCCCAAAAAAAACATGTTTCTCCTTCTTAAAGAACATCACAAAAGGAATTTACAGCAGTGCATGAGTCTATGTTGATGTGTCAGAGTGAAAGCCAAGGCATGCCAATGAGACATGGAGTGCGTCTCCAACATGTTAGATAACAGCTGTTGTCTGCAGCACGTTGATAAGCAGGGCGCACCGAGCGGGACATTGCAGCATTTTCCTCAAGAGGTAAATGAAGAAGAAGAAGCAGCTAAAAATATGACAGCAGCAGACAACAAACATCCTGACGAGAGACATCACACATGTCGAACCGCATCATTTAACACGCTTGGATATGAGAAAACTGCCATTAACACTCCACTTAAAATTCAACTCCTCGTGTCAGTTATTTTTCCAATTACAATTAGAAAACAAGATATTAAAGATAAAACTAATATTGGTGGTCTCGTTCTCCAGTGCAACCCTTCCCTTCACAACTGTGCACTTTAGCCCCTCTCTAAAAAGCCAAGCTCACTCTGGTCAGCAGTTTTGTAGATCTATCTTTTGACAACCAAAATCAAAATTAATTGAACCCCAATACATGTTTCTTTTATACGTGTTTTAAGGATTTTCTCCAGCAACAATTACCAAAAGCCTCTGAAATCAGATGCACTCTCTGTATTGGGAAAAAAAAAACCTTATCTAGGGCTTATTTTGAGTTTGCCTTTAACATCAAATGTCTTTCTCACCCTCAACCTGTCTTGGCAGAGTGTCGCCCCTCCCTGAGCCTGGTTCTGCCGGAGGTTTCTTCCTGTTAAAAGAGAGTTTTTTTTCTTCCCACTGTCGCCAAATGCTTGCTTATAGGGAGTTGTCTGATTACTTGGGTTCTCTCTTTATTATTGTGAGGTCTTTACAGTACAAAATAAAGTGCCTTGAGGTGACTTTTGTTGTGATTTGGTGCCAAAATGTAATATTTTATAACAGACTAAATTATTAAGATTGATGTGTTTGACAATCGGAAGCAGCCTTGCTAATAATGCACATCTCTTGTTTTAAATAGTACCACTTACTTTATATTAGTTTGAGAAGCAGTTATTGTGTTAAGTGAGCAATAAATTACTGCATATGCACTATATACTTGTGATTTAATACACAGTTTTGTAGAGACTTGGTAACAAGTCTGACTCTACTAAAACCAACATTTGGATATGCTATGACTGACAGAGATACACACTATAAGGCCAAAAGTACTCGCTCGCCTGCCTTCACACGCATATGAACTTCAGTGACATCCCATTTTTAATCCATAGGGATTAATATGATGTCACCCCACCATTTGCAGCTATAACAGCATCAACTCTCCTGGGAAAAGTTTTCACAAGTTTTACGAGTACATGTCTATGGGCTTCCAGAATCGCATTTGTGAGGTCAGACACTGATGCTGGACAAGAAGTCCTCTCTAGTCTCCGCTCTAATTCATCCCAAAGGTGTTTTGTCGAGTTGAAGTCAGGACTCTGTGCAGGCCAGTCAATTTCTTTCACAGCAAACTCACTCATCCATGTCTTTATGGCCCTTGCTTTGTGGCACAGTCACGTTGGAACATGAAGGGGCCATCCTCAAACTGTTCCTTCAAAGTTAGGAGCATGAAACTATCCAAAATGCCTTGGTATGCTGAAGTATTAAGAGCTCCATTCACTGGAACTTAGTAAAAGGATGCAGTGAAGACCCTCCAATTAGCTCAGACAGATGCAGTGGTCTAAAGCACCACTGCAACCAAAGCTTTGGATTGTGCTTGGTGATGTAAGGCTTGGATACAGCTGCTTGGCCATGAAACTCATTCCATGAAGCTCTCTACGGACTGTTCTTGATCTAATCTGAAGGCAACATGAAGTTTGGAGGTCTGTAGAGATTGACTCTACAGAAAGTTGCTGACCTCTGTGCACTATGCTCGTCAGCATCCGCTGACCCTGCTCTGCGATTTTATATTGCCTACCACTTTGTAGCTGAGTTTCTATCATTCCTAATAACTTCCACTTTGTTATAATACCACTAACAGTTGAATTTGGAATATTTCACAACTGGACTCGTCGCGTATTTGGAATCCTATCACTGTATCACGCTGGAATTCCTGAGAACAACCCATTCTTTCACAAATGTTTGTAGAAGCGGTCTGCATGCCTAGGTGCTTGATTTTTATATACCTGTGGACATGGAAGTGACTGGAAGACCTGAATTCAATGATATGGATAGGTGAGTGAATCCCTTTGGCAATACAGTGTATGTCTTTCCCTGTTATAGTCATTAAAATATGCCTATGCTTCAGTAGATGAAACATTTGTTTAAAAAAAAAAAAAAAAAGCTTAGTGGATCTTGAAATATTTTTTTCTTCATTTAACAGCTGGGTCTACTCTGATCTTTCTGAAAAATAAAATTCAGCCAACAGAAAATGCAAATGTTTAAAAATGGAGAAATCTTTGTCAGCAGAAAAGTTGAAGCAGGTTGAATGTATACACGAACATGCAGCACCTGAATGAATAAACACATGAATAAATGAATATGTCAGTGAAAGCCTGTCTGACTCACTGGGCTGCTTCACATGTATACATGCAGTACTAGCCTTTACTGTGCAAGTCATTCACAAACAGCTGTGTGAAGCACCTAATCTCGATGGTTTCAAACTACAGAGATCAGCTCTGTGTCAGTCTCAACACAGACACACTCTTTTAAAACATATTGAGAGGCCAAAAGCCTACAAACCCACCGCAATTGGAACACTCCGCGACGACAGCAGCTTCCTGTTCTGGATAAACAGCTACAGCTACAAGTCTCTGTGTATCTGCTGCTTATCAAGAGGGAAATGTTAGGACCGCAATCACTTTCTTTCCTTCCTACTTTGTTTCACAACCTGCCATCAGTCTCATTTTCAGGCCATCACTCACACAGCTGACTGCATATTAACACAGAAACACAGCAAAAACCCATAAGAGCCTGCACTCAGCTCTTAGTCATCTTCACCACTGAATGCAGCTAATAGCCAGCTGAGTAGACCTCTTAAGGCAGCAGAGCCAACACACATGATGATGTCTCTCAGTGTTACAGCTTCTCAATGCTGCCAGTTATTCTCCGTTTCTATTTGGGCTGGGAGATCTTCTCTGTAGTCCAACAGACATTTATTAACTCCAGTGTCATTGCTAATAAGTGAGATAATCACTGGATGAGTTTAACACTGCGCGGTTAACATTTTAACACCTGCCAGGTCATTGGTGATTGGTCTAGGGTTAAGGTTGGGTTTTATTTTCCCCACATGGAAAATGGTCAAATTCTCAGAAACAGAAAGATGTTGCCTTTCAAGTGAAGTGTCATGTTTTCATTTTGACATCAGTTTTCCTTTTAAAAATGTTTTCCATTTGGGTATTCCAAAAGTCAAAAGTACATCATGACTAACCTTTACCCTTAACACAAACGCACACACAAACACACAATACAACACTGCTGAGAGTGTAAGAGTGTTTACAAGATCTTTGAGCGTTTACTTCCTACTTCAAGTATGTTGACAAAGACTACATACCATAATCATTGGATACCACAGCTAATGACCGCAGATGGCAGTGCAGCAAAGTTTTTATGCTTCTCACTTTTGAATCTTTAACTTTAACTTAAGGCATTGAATTTTCTAAATGGTCACAATTTTTCAGTTTAGGGAAACATACTCTTTTTTTTATGTGCACGTTTTTGAACAACGGGGAATTTAAATGTCCAACTTGGTCTCAGTTTAGACAAAAAAAACATGTAAACAAGAATTTAAACAAAACACCAGACATGATGGAGCTATTGTGGAAAAATATAAGCAATAGTGTCTGAAAATAATGTAAGAATATGACTCCTAAGCTCAGGATTTCTATGCAGCCAACGATGATGAGACACTAATATCATTCAAAAAGTGCAAATCTAATTGAGCTTAAAAAATGACTTGTTATCATGAATTTTCAAATGGCAAACATTCAAATGGCTAACATAACACTTCTTTGTAACAACCATTACAAAAGAGTATGCATGCCCATCCTGACATGTGTGTCAAATTCTCAACCATTTCCCTGAAATATCAACTTATGTGCTCCACCCAGCTAAAAAGATACCAGGCCATCATATTTGTTTGGCTCTTTTTGACTCCCTCACAGTCTCCTTTTAATGTGTCCCACCTGTTTCTCCTTCGCTGGTTTCCTCCACAGCTGATTCTTTTCACCAGCAAACACAAAGCCCTGTGAAAAAGAATGAAAAGAGGCCACTAAGTTTTAAACGCAAGTTAAAGTTTTTCCTTACTCTATGATGAGAAATGAGTATATTCGCTCCAGATACACATACATTCATTTCAAAGTGTGAAGATTTGCGAGCATTAACTTGCACATAACCATGTCGGTTACATGCCAGCATGCTAACATGAAACTAGCGTGGCTGATTAGATTTATTATCAATCTAATTATAATGATGACATTAAATTAATACGCTGATAAGAAGATGAGTTGGAAAAAAAATCCCCTTGAATCCCCTCTGACGATCATCTGACCCTTAGATCATCCTCCATCGACACAACCCTAGTTTATCAGTCTTCCAGTTCTGTCTCTTTTAAAATAGGGGCCAGTTTCAATTTCTCATAACATGCACGACTGAAGAGCCAGCAGACCAGACAACAGTTGAGACTCACACCAGTCTTATCAAAGCATCTTGTACAGGGTTTTTTGCATCACAATACTGCAAATGCAGATTCCTTTACAAGAAAAAGAGAATATTAAAATTAATGGTAACACTTTCTTGCAGGGAAACTGAGCAGCACTGCAGATTTTTACAACTTGGGTTAGTAACCTTTTACATCATAGGAACTTTTTCATATCTCCAGGATGTCACAGTGCTGTTCCTATTGGCAATGCAAACCCAAATAGAGAAAAAAGCCCCACACCCCGAGGATCTAGTTATTCCCCAGTGACTATGGAGTTCAAAAGCACCTTGCAAGCGACAAATTTCAATTAGAAGACACAGAAAAGAGTTGCATTTAAACATAAATATTGATTTAAATACCACATCAGAGTACAGACAACAACACAGTCTCCTCTCTATTCAATTGTGTAACTTCCATCTGTCTAATCAATATCTTCCACTTATCCAAAGTTGATTTGTGGTGGCAGCATGCTAAGGAGGATGTTCCAGTCATCCTTCTCCCCTACAACTTCTTCCAGTTCCTTATGAGATCCTGAGGCATTCCCAGGCCAGATAAGATATATATACATACAATCAGTCCAGCAGGTTATGGGTCAGTTATGGGTGCCTGAAAATCCTCAAAAGAGGCTCTAAAGCTATTCTAACCAGATGCCAGAACCACCTTGACTGGCTCCTTGCAACACGGAGGAGCAGCTGCACTATTCCAACGTCTCTCTCTAAGGCCAGCCCAGCTACCCTCTAGGAGAAGCTCATTTCAGTCGCTTGTAATCAGTCTTATTCTTTAGGTCATTTCCCAGATCTCATGACCATACTGTAGGTCAGAGTTGCAACACAGACGGTCCGTTAAATCAAAAGTTTATAAAACTTTACCTATTTTATCTACAAGGGGAATGGAGATGAAAACCTTAAAATAATCTTAAGAAGTTGAGACTCTAGCAAACAGATCTTAATGATGCAGATGAGTTAAGAGTGTGTAAAAAGAGTCTTTAACATGTCACTCCAAAGCCAAGTGTCTCAAATTGAAGTGCATAACAAGTATAATTTCCACAGGCAGCATGTATAAATCCCAAACGTAGAAAACGTATACACAACACTGATGCATTAAGGCCTTTAGTTTCAGATTGCGCTTTCCAGTGTGGTTGTGGGCATATAGAGCTGCTGTGGGCTGGGAAATAAAAATCAATCACTCAGTCAATAAAAACAATACATTTTTCTTTCCGTTTATTCCTCATGGAACTTACTGTTAAACCATTTTTGCCCAGCAAAATGTCTGATGTTAACTTTGAGGCTGGAGTCAATGTGGACTAAACGGGCACTTCAGTCGAACCCTGCTGACATCAGGCGTCTGATGGGAATATAAAGCCCATAGATGTGAAACCAACCCTTCGTTTTAAGAGATTTCAGCCCCCTCACAGGGATGTTTGCCTCCACTTAGATTGTTTTTTTAGTGGTATTCATGAAACAGTTTTGTTAGCAGCCAGCTTGTTTACTTCTGGACTGGACCTAACAGTGATGTTATCAGCTGTGGGGAAAATTTGGAAACAACAAGTCAGAGGAAAAGTTGTTGTTTGGCAACTCAGTACTCGAGTTCATGTTTAAAAACAGCTTAACAGCTTCATCCCCAAATCAAAGTGACCTACTTTCTTCTCTGTAATTCACACCAAAGCAATAGAGATGCATGCCTTCTTAAATGCTATGGAACCTGATGTCACTTGCCTCGTGGCGCTCAAAATGCCAAAGAATTAGTAGAATTTATACTTTTCGAAATTCAGAACCAAGTTTACTTTTTTTTTTTTGGGGGGGGGGGGGGGGGGGGGGGGGGGGGGTTGTCACCCTGAATGATTTACCAGTGGACAAGCCTTTGCTTTTATTTTGAAAGTTCCCTCCTGTCTAATGGTTCTCTGCAGCTTGCTCAGGTTGTTTTTGTTGTGCCTTATCCCACTGTCAGACATACTCCAATTTGGCGACGGTAGTATGCTAGAGAGCCTCCCTGAGCTGGAGCTGGAGGGGCCACTTTCACCACAACCTGGAGTAGGTGGAGAGCTGGGACCACTACACTGAGCTCAGAGCAAAACAAGGACTTTAGTCGCCAGCTACAGCTCAAGATGACAGAGCTGGAGTCCATCCACGGGATGAGAAACATGTTCGAGAGGCAGCTGAGGGGCACAGTTTAGTGTCTTAAAGCATTTATGGTATTCTGTCACACTGTCACGAGTCTCTCTTCATGAGTAAATGGAGGCGTTGTTCTTCACAGCATTACATTTGGTGGGTGTAGTCTGATAGAAAGAAATGAGTTCCTATATGAACTGTGAACATGTTTTTTTTCCAATTCTGCAAATAAAGTGCCATCTGATCCCAGTATATTATAGAGAAAGGCAGACATCTCTACAGCCGATATCTCCAAAACTGGGCAACAGTTTTGCAATATTTCAACACAATAAAAGCAAAAAGCAAATTCTGGGGTCCAAGCATTTAATCATACTTTTTTTTTTCCTATTCTATAACAAACCCATCAGCCTCTTTCAGCCCTCATCAGTGAAGCAACACATTACTCAGCCTCAGATGACTGTTGGTGGAGCATCTTGTGACTGAGAGCAGAGCAGAAAAAAATCCTCACAATCTGCTGTTTGTTGGGCTGAAAACCAGCTGGACAATGTGACACCAAACATTCCTGGGTTTTGTGAAAAATAACTGTTCAGGCTGACAGAGTGGAGAGTGTCTGAACACAGAAAACACAAGCTGCCATTCATACCAGTGGATGGGAGGAGTGTATCTAACAGTCCAATCGGTGAGCAGCTGAACGTGTGACAGGGTCAAATTCACAAGAGGAATGTGACCAAGGAAACATGTTTCTGTCTCGAGTGTTCAGGACGAGGATCCACGGCAGTGTTGGCAGCATTTTTTCCTCAGAGGGCCAGACTGACTTAGATACAGTAAGCAGAAGGAAACAAAGTGCTTAAAATCCACTAGAAAATTTCTGAAAAAATTATGAATGTGCCAGTGTCCCTATTTCTGTGTAAAATAGCTTTGCAGAGATTGCAGCAAATATTGTAAGGAAAATATAGACAGGTGGAAACTAGAAACAGATTTTAATTGTTTATGTTAACATCCTGATAAAAGTTCTTTTAGAGTTTCCCAAAAGCTACAAGATCCATGGCTCTGAATTTTAGGCAGAAGAAGGAGAATAATAATAATAATAAGAAGAAGATAATGACAAAAATCTGACACATAATAAATAGTCAGCCTTAATGCTCTGCACTGACGCACTCAATTAACTTTGACAGTCTTGATAGATTGCTTTAAACTCTAAAAGCCAAAGAATGTTGACTTTTCTCTGTCAGGCTGATGTGAAATCCACTTAAATGCCTAATGCATGTATTAAAATGCATGTTCGCATCAATGAATGAATAAAGAATAAATACATGATCATAGTCGTGGATATGACTCAGGGTGCATACCTGAACGAGAACAGCCACCATAGTACAGACCTGCATCACCGAATCAAGAAAATCAGCTAACACCATTTCCCATGCACACACATTACTCATTAGGGCCACTCAAACATATTTGTTCCTTCATCCGAGACAACAAGGACTCTATTGAATGATCTCCTCATGCTTGTATTGAAAGTACACTGGTCGCTCCCATTTTGCATTCCCCCCCAAAGTTCCATTTAGTACTGCAAACTGTGCATTGGACCTCAGCACTATCCTGACACTCTTGTGCCTGGATTGCTTAATCTAAACAGGATTCAAGTCCATCTAATCACAAGTACTGGTCTAACAGTTATGGGTGTGGTTTGGTACTGAGTGAACCTGTTACCCTGTGTAGAGCTTAGGCCTCTAAATTAACTTTCATTATTAAAAAACTAATTTAGCAATAATCTTTGGACAAACAAGTAAAAAACATCAAACAATTCAATAAAAACAAAAAAAACAAACACTAGGTGTGGCAAAAGCTACACAGAAATTGCGTTCCCCTTGTCATTTTGACTTTATGACTACTTTATGACTTTATATGGTGGCTCCTATCAGATGAATGTGGACTGAGTGTACAGAAATTTATGAATTTGCAGAAAGGAAAAAAAAAAGAAAAAAAGTTGGAGAACCAGTTCAAAGACACTCAAAACCAAAATACCTATTAAGTAAGTTAATGACACACACGCGCTGATATCAGTGCAGGTAAAAAAAATCACCACAGAGATCATCATTTAAATCATGAATGAAAAATGCATTATTCTGCTGCAGTTGAACTTGCCTGCTTCACAAAGGCATTGCCATCTGTATAACACTCAGTGTCAGAATTATTACAGGCCTCCAAGTGTGTTTAATTCACTAGTCTCAGGATAGTGTTCTTTTGCCTGGCAACTAACCAGTTATTCAGCTAATCATATGCGCACCACCTTCAGTGGAACTCCCATCAGTATGTGTACTTCAAATAACTCCGTATCAGCTGCCAGCTACTTCAAGTTCATCTGTTATTGCCACGTAAACATTTCCAAAGCCAAACGCACTTGAATGCAAAGATAATTAAATTTATTTCACTACCAACACACACGCAGACCAGGAAACTTGTATGTGATTAGTATCATGTTCAAGGACACTTCAACCTCTAGACGTGAGGAGCTACAGACGAAACCACCAACTCTGCAGTTAATTTACAACCGGTTCTACGGACTCATCTACTTTTTTCCCCATAGTGTTGAAAAAGCAAATTTTCTCAATTTTGAAGATTCTGTGTGTGAAAGCAGAATCCAAGAATATGACACAGAGTCACATGAAAGCATGCACGGAATGTTCTGTGTGGACAATGTTCTGTGCCTCTCCTGTTTTTGTTTTTTTTTTTCCTGGTGAACTTTGAAATGAAAAGCCACTTCGGTTTTATTGAGCACATGATCTTACACAGCTGAGCCCAAAGGCCTCGCTCTCTGGACTCAGAGTCAAACTGTGGAAAACACAAAAACGCACAGACGGGTCACTGGACCAGACCTCCAGAGCAGTTTCTGGTCCTCAGAGTCAAAAAGTCACCGAGTTGTTAACAACAGCCGGAGATGAAGAAACAGAAATGGAACAGCTGAGAATAAATTCAGCCTTTGAATTTATTTATTTATTTATTCTGTTTTCCCAAACAGCAGAGGAGCGAGCGGGTCCCTGTTCCTCTCTGATGTGTTTTATGTTTTAACAGATTTCATCTTGTCCCAGTTTGGAGCATCTTGGCTGTGACGGCAGTGTGTGCGTTCAGATCCGAGCCCTGCGTGTCTGTGCGTGCACGCTGTGATGAATGCCTGCGTGCTGATTGTGAGAGCTCTCCAAAA
Organism: Pelmatolapia mariae; assembly: GCF_036321145.2. NCBI lineage: Eukaryota > Metazoa > Chordata > Actinopteri > Cichliformes > Cichlidae > Pelmatolapia > Pelmatolapia mariae. The sequence goes on from NC_086231.1 coordinate 11,217,124, forward strand.
CAAACACTGCATTCCACCGATCCTCTGCACCAGTCACAGACCGGGAACAGGAATGAGGCCTGAGTGGGATTCCCACCTGGTAGGCAGAGGAGATGTGTACGTAGCAGAGTTCCCTGCTGGCAGAGCTCCCGGTCAGCTCAACAACACATTGACAGGAGGATAGAAAACAAACCACAGCGGGGACTCTTTGCAGCGTCTGCAGTCTGAACATGAACCGAACTGACTACTGGCAGGGATTCCCCCACAGAACAGTGCAGTCCACCCACATCCTAAAACAGCTCATGTAAAACCAGACCATGGCCGCACCGCCTAAACTATAGTGACCCTCATCTCCTCCCATCTGATATGCTGTGCTGAGGTTATACATTCACTAAATTTAAGGTATAAAAGAGGGCTCTGTTTATTTAAGGCAGGGTGGTACACCTCTTGTATAAAACACTAATCTTTTTGCCACACTTGGCTGGATTAGCAGGGATGCATTGCAGGGACATAGTCTTTGGGTAATTGGGCTGCAAACGTTGTTCAAATATCCTTGAAAGGTCTTTTACCCATGGATCACCGCAAACCATTGCAAAGTAGTGATAAGAAGTGGAAAATGACATCAAAATCAAAGTTAAAAAAATAAACATAAAACATTTCCAGCACAGTTTTATCCGTGCCACATTAGTGGGCCATTTTCTGTAGAAATGTGAACATAATGAGTAACAAATATTAAAAAATATTGCAGCAGCACATAAATATGAGCTGGACTCCAAATGGTCACTTGAAGGTTAAAAACATAAACAGTGCGCACAATATTGATCTAAATTTACCATATATGATGTGAAGTGCATTCATTTGATGTCAATCAATACACAATTTAAATGTTAACACAAACATACCTTAATGCTTCCCTAACAATGCGTCCATTAAAACAAATAATAAAATGGATGTTGCTGGCCCATTAAACAATGGTACTGACACCAGCAGTGTTCAAACTATCCTTTAACTGTAAAACTCGCTCTGCAAAAAGATGGCTCATATGTTAAAATTCTGTAAAATTATCCAGTGGTTAATGAGCTGTTTTTTTCCAAGGGGAACAAACCACATAATTAACAAAATATGGCAACATATATCATGCTAATGGCCAAAAACCAATTGTTCTACTCTGTGAGTCTTTAAAATGATGCAGCCGATGCTCCAACTGCATTCATGTGAGAACAAATCTGATAAGAAACTATCTAGGTTACACTGATATTTCCACCAAATCTTTGACAGTACTCAGCCTCCAGTGGAGCTTCAAAGGATTAGATGACAGAGAAAGACAGAAGTCTGGTGGTGGGGGAAAAAAGAAAGAAATATACTCCACATCTGCTCATTTTATGGAGAAAAATAAAATGGTTCAAGCACCAACACCAACACTGTTGTGAATTTTAAAAAAGTTTCTGAGGTCAAAAAGCAACAGATGTCAAATAAAGGGAGGAAACAGACACACAGAAACAGCACCTGTTGGGAGTGTAAGTAGAGGGAAGTGAAATTTTGACTGTTGCCAACACAACATGAGGAAACCACCGAGCCTTCACTTCCTGTTGGCTCTCCATGTGCCCTCCATCTGCTCACTTCCTCCTCTGACTGGTGCCTTTTTTCGGACCGTCTCTGAGAACAGAATCTTCCTATACATCTGAAATTTTAAGAAGCTCCTCTGACGTCATGAAGTACCAGATTTAAAAAAAATAAAAATAAATAACAATAATAATTAAGAGAGAAGGAGCTGGAGGAAGAGTCTGATGCCTACCTCAAAGTATTTTGTATGACTGACTTCCACACACTTTGTCACAAATGCATGATGAAGTTTTACTACAGAAAAGTTGCGTATAAAAATATTTTTCAGTGTTAAACATTATGTGTGTGTTTGGGTGTCACTTTAAAAACCAGGCCCACACCCACATCACCTTCACCTCAAACCTGGTCGTCACGCACACTTTGTTTCAGCCACCTGAGTGGAAAATTCCTGTGGGTTTTCTACAGACTTATACAGGTTCAGTATTTTCCAAGTCAAGCAGAATGTGGACTTTTGTGTGAGACATTGTTATATCCCTTGCATCTTTTTAGCCTTTTATTGAAACAGAGACTTTCTCCCTCTCTCTCTACGTGCTGCAGCTGAACAGCATTCTGGTCAGTAGTGAAAGTGCACATCTAGCCCCCGACAAAGCGCTCCTTGCCATTTGACTGCTGGGCTCTCTGTTGTGCGGTTGCTAGGATTAGTTGTGTTTAGTTTCACTAGAAATCTGTCCTTTGAAACAGACTTGTGGCAAACCTGTAAAACCTCAGTATGCTTTCTTTTGTGTTTGAATAAATCTGGCTGCAAGCTTGGCGGGAGTTTTCTGACAGTATTTAAACACCTTCTCTCCTCTTTTGTGGCTAGCCAGGGAGCCTAGGTTTTATAGTTTTGCTTTGTTTTGTTTTTTTTAAACCTGCAGCTCGGTGTTTCTCTTCTTTTTAGAAAAAGTGGGTAGGTGTGGGTGGGGGGCTGTTTGTTGTTTTGGCCTTGAAGACCCAGAAGGCTATTTGCTTGCTTTCCTTTTCCTAACCAATGCAATATAACCTACAGAACTGTACTTCAAACAAATGAGCATCAGGAAAGCATTATTGGGGTTAAAGGACAGGGGAGCCAACAGCTTATTCCCCATAGATTTCTATAAAAAAGTAAGTCTTTTAGAAACCAGAGGAGCCGCCCAATGCCGTCAATTAAAAAAATTCAGATTTCACTGGCTTTACTTTTCAGACCCAAAAGCCACATCCCCCTTTTATACCATCTATGGTATGCACAAAAACACTATTGTTCTGCATATTTTTAAGGCAATGACTCTGCGTCACCATCCTTAACAGAAGCCTGTTCAAATTCCTCCTATTTCTAGCCATTTCTGCCCATCCTGATGATTTCCCTTTGGGAATAAGAGCAAATACAAATTTCAGGAAAAACATAACTAAACAGATTAAAATATTTACCTCTGAGTCATTTCACTTGGAGTTCTTTTTAGCTGGTTCAAACCTCTCTGGTCTTGGACAGACACTTTCTCCTGTGGCTTCGGTCTTTTTATTCCCTCGTCTTTATCAGTTGGTAACATGTAGCAGAGGGCTGCCAAGTAGGCTGCCCCTCTTGAATACATGCACACCCAAACACAAGAGTGGGCTGCACACTCTTCACAGACACCAACCTGAATTACACAGCCGCTCGGCCAAGGAGCTGAGTCAGATTACCGCTGTCTGTTTAATATACAACATCTAAAGGTGAGCATTATGGAGCTTTCGGGAAGGGAGTGGCTCTTGTACCTGCCTCTATTGGAACCAGTGTAAACAGGATTGTAGCCACTCCAGCTGGAGAGTCGGCCTTTCTTATCACTCTGCCAGAGTCGATGATGGTTTAACCTTTTTTAAATAGTGAGCACACAGGAAGAGGATGCACGAGCAGCTTTTACAGCTGTCTGAGTTCTCTGAATTAGGAGCAATAGGACTAAAGAATGTCATTTACAGCAAATAAGCTCCATTTTAATCTCTGTTTTAGATCTATAAAATCTCTATGTGATATCCAGAAAACGTATATGAAAGTGTATTTATATTTGCTACTAGGGTTAGGTGACTATTGTGCTTGTCTTTTTGTTAGCAAAGTTACATTAGTCAACAGTCATGAAAGGCACAGACTCATTATAGTCATTCATGTTTAGATTCATTAATATAGTGCTGCCTTCCGTTTTTTATTTTTTTTAGGGTTACTCTATTTTCCTTTTTTTTTTTTACCATTGTGAGACATTTTCAAAACTATATATCACCTCAGGATATTGGAAGAATTGTCTTGATTTTCAAGAAAAATATCCAAAACTAGTCTTGATCCAAATATCCTTCTGGATCTTGATTCCTTCTGTTAAGGGAATTTTCAGTCTTAACAGAGGTCTCGGATTGCTCTTATCATCAATTAATTTGCTGATTATTTTTGCAACAAGTGTTTCGTCTACAAAAGATTACAAAACTGAGAACTGGCAACCGGAATTCTCTAGAGCACAAAGCAGCGCCAGCAAAATTTCATTTTCTGTCTGACCAACAGTCCAAAATCTGAAATATTCAAGTTGCTCTAAGGTAGACAAGGAACAGCAGCAAATTCTCACATTTTAAAACAGAAACATTTTTGCCGTTTCTGATTGAAAATTTAAAAAAAAAAAAGCATAATTCAAATAGTTGGTGTATAATTTTCTACTAAATGAACCAACTGTTGCAAATATAACTTATCCTCATAGCAACAGCATAGTTATCCAGCATCACCTGACATCAACTGTAACAACCCACAGAGCAAAAGAAACGTACTCACACTTATCCATGTATGCTAATACAGTCACACAGACTCACACAGCCTGGCTCACTGCAGATCATCACATTCACAACAAGCTTCAACACCTCTCTGCAACAATGGCTTCATCAGGATTAACACACACACACACACACACACACACACACACACACACACACATGTCTGGTTTGCTATCCTCGTGGGGACATCCCATTGACATAATGCTTTCCCTAGCCCCTTACCCTAACCCTAACCATTAAAAATGAATGCCTAACCCTAACCCTTACCCTAAACCTAACCATAACCTAATTGTAACCCTGACAGTAAAACCGCATTTTGAGTGTGAAAATTGCTTTCAACCCCGAGGGGACCTGGATTTTGGTCCCCACGGTGCAGAAAGTCCCCACCAGGATAGTAAAAGTCAGATTTTGGTCCCCACCAGGATAGTACGAACCCGTACACACATACACACACACACACACACACACACACACATATACGCCTGAGTGTGTCTTAGCAGCAGCTTCACCTTTGTGAGGTGAGAAATGTTAAAGTGAGAGCACCAAGACAGATAAGTGTGCATTTGATTTGCTCAGATTTTTTTTTAAATTGTATATATCCTGTGAGACACACAAACATTTAGTACACATGTGTACAGTACGTCAATGTCAAACAGCTACATGTGGGCCAGCATTATCGTAGCTACATATGCCAAACGGCAGCCTGATCTGAACCACTGAGTCATTGTCCACATATCTGATTTTTTTTCAGTGCTTCCAACAGGTCTCTTTTTGTGCTAATCGATAAGCGTTTCCATGGATGGAAAAACAAATAGCCAATCACAGCCTTTGTGGGTGGAAGGACAACATTTTCATGTCCCAGAGCCAGAGAAATATGAGTATGTGCTGCTTTCTGAATTTCAGCTTACAAAACATGACAAAAAGCAAACTCAAACCATGAGCACTGTCAGAATAATGAATAAATAACGAACAATGAAAAGGAATTGGAATTCAAATGGATCACCGGTGCGGCAAACAGCAGAGAAAGGTAAAAGCTGGCGGCAGACAATTAAAATTATTTATTACCCAGATTGAATCTAATCATTGTCGCCACATAATGTAGATTGGAAATAATTAGACTAACTGCCTACAAATATTTATGCCATAAACCCACAGTACAATCCCCAGTCTTTCAGGAGTAAGGGACAGACTGAATGAGTCAGCAAAAGAAATGAAGTGTAAAATGAACTTTTTTATACTGCAACTTCTTCTTCGATGTTGCTTCTAAACCGCGTCTCATTCTGCTGTATGTTGCTGTGATTACAGCTGTTTTGTGTGGACTAGGTCTTGGAAATCAGGACAAAGCTCGATGTTGGTGGGCATCTTGGCTGCTAATAATACAGAAAATACAGTGCCTTTTGTAACTTTTAATTAGGCTGATAATCAACAGTTTACCTCCAAAGACACAAAGTCCTTTATTTTTATCTTTAATTTAATTTGTCACCTCAGATTGTGCAAAGATGGAGCTGTTATTTAATTCTAAAAAATTCTACTGCATGGTGCATGTCAGGAAAAAAAAAGAGATTCGGCTAAATTTCTAGTTTTGTTTCTTTCTTACTTTTTTCTTTTAAAAAAAACTCAACTAGTTAATTAGTCACTATGATCATCCCCAACTCAAACTGAAAACGTTCCCTCACTCATGTCTGCAGCAAAGCAAATTATTAATGGTTAACAAACAGATTATTGACAGTCTAAGTGTTAGTTTAACTTCGAGTTTTTGTGCATTATGCATAGTGAGGGATGATGTAGGAAAAATAAAATCCAGGTCACTGGAGGAGCGATCATGGCCTTGACTAGTAGTTTTCTATTCACATACTGCCCATGAAAACCTCTAACTATCCAGGCTGCCAGAAGTTCATCACATAAAAGAGTTTAGTGAAATATATCCTGCATTTGTTAGCAGCTAACAGCTCTGACTCCAGACTTTAAATGAACCTTTTATCACCAATCATTATGTTTTTATTACTAAAGCATTAGAAAATAAAAGCATGCACAGCAGGTAGCGGCATCTTAATTTTAGCTGCTGTGACCCTCGCTGAGGTTGTTGATTAACATGACAAACATCAAAAGCAGCAGCTTCAACAAGCAGCAGATAATTAATGTTGATTCCATAACAGCTAAAATTACAGTTTTGGTTGTTGTCCAGTGAAAACTGTCTCTACTGCCAAACAGAAACATGACTCTGACACTGAGCGCTGTTTCGTATCAGATAAATATCAGGAGAACCAACCAGTTTAACTTCTAAGGGTATAATATAAATTTCTTATCAGCTTCACAGTGTGAATCAGGACCTCCATTATTTGAATCTGATTCATATTTAATCAGCACTTCATATCATCTCCTGCTCATCTAATTTTCTGGTTCAGGCTACAGGCTGCCGATGTTTATTAGGGCACTAATATAAACTGTAATGCACAAACAAAGGTGATTACCGATCCGAATTCAATATTTGACTCATAACTTTAGTTACTTTAAAGTGATGAAAGCTGAACATAATTACATTGGATGAGCAGATTTGGTAAAATAGCAATGCTCATCACATCTCAGGAACTCTGCCAACTACTGAGACTGACTCTTTGGTTGAGTTCATTTCAAGAGTGTTGACAAAAATGCTGTTTCTGAATGTTCCTCCTGCTGCTCAAACCTTCCTGTCTATCATAAATGCACAAACACCCACATCTCCACCCACTAAACACCTGCCAAGCAGCACACACACTCACACATCCACACGCAGGCGTTATGTAAGTGTGTGTCAGGAGGACACTCTCAGATGGTCCAGTTACAATCATCAATCCTGCTGACGCCTCCATGTCATCTGTGTGGATATTTCCATAAAGCAGGTGGACAGTGAACCCACTGCAGTGAGGTGGAGGCAGACTCCCATCCAATACTAGACTCACACATGGCCAAAATATGGTCTGTGGACCAGATGCCGGCCCCCCGACATCCTGAAGGGAGAATATAACACGTCCCCAAAATAAAAAATAATGGAAAAAGCTTTAGCTTGAGGCAGGGAGCATGCGAAAGCAGGTACACTCAAGCCTTCAAAACACATTAATAAATACTACACTATACTTTGTGATAATAAATAATAGGTATCAGCTGTCTTTTTGCAACGTTTCATCTGGCAGGCAAACTCTAATGCCTTGAACTCCAGTTTGCAGCTGTAATTCCTGCCCTCAGTGACCTCTGTATAGCCAACCAGTTCTCTGCATGCTGCAGGTTCAGGTTAGAATGACCCTTGTTAGTTGGTCACGATCGATATCCAAGAAAAAACAAGGACTGCAGTCCAAGATATTGGGAGCTAGAGTCTGTTGAACCATGGGATGAGAGTCTTGGTACCACCACAGCTGTGACCTGATAACTCTACAGGTAAACAAAAGATGGGAGCTAACTAGCTAGTGAATGAACATTCAATATGACAGAAGGGATTGCCCAATAGTAAACTGATCACGGATGTTAAAATAAAAATAAAATGAAAAATATATATGGGTGACTAGTAATGTAGCATGTGGAAGACATTGTATCTCCCCCCCAAAAAAGAGTTATTAAATAGTAAATATTAGCTGAGCTCAGTGATGCCTGTGGTGGTACTGCAACGTATTGAAAATCTGAGTTACCTACAAAAGTAAAAAAAGAGGCTAAAAAAAGAACAGGGATTTATTTTAATTAATTCATAATTATGAATAAAATTATCCTTAAATACATTAAGCATTGATATGAATTGTAGACACTGAAAAATCAAACGTTTCTTACTGAAAATTCTTGATTTTTTTTTTTTACCAGGCGTAAAATCCCCACGTTTTTGTTATGTCTGCAAAAACGTGGGGATTTTAACATATTTCAGGACTGTATGTGTTCATGCGTCTGTTTAGTCACTTAATGTGTGGCGCTTTTATTATATCCAATTCAGTCTGGCCCTCAGAGGAAAAATGCTGCGTGCTCTTGCTCTCTCTGGACAACTGTGAGTCCATTATTGTGTCTTCTGTCATGTTCGCTGATCAGAGGAACAAAGGTCGACTGTGCTGAATCCTCCTTCATGCTTTGAACAGTGTTTGTAGTCACTTTAATCCGTCGTCTCTACCACTGGACTAGTTTCACCAGTCTAACGCTAAGAAGCCTTAAGCTTCAGTACTGTTGCTATGGTTACCTGCACTTGAACATACAAAGAACAGGTCTGATATTTCCATGTCTTGCACATGCTGCTGGCGCAAGTGAGTTGGATTGAAACAAAGACCAAATTATCACCAATGTGAGGCTCATGGTAGATTCTGCATAACGTACATTTTATTTAGCCTACTTTTTTGTTTTTTTCGCCATTAAATTACTTGCAGTTGATCTCAACTCTGTATTTCAGAGTATTTCAGTGCCTCCAGAATTCAAACAGTTTTTTCTTAAAGAAACCATATGTTTTCTAGTCCATTTGATATTATTTTTAGAAGAAAGTAAAAAAAAAAAAAATGTTCAAGCAACCTGCAGACCTTCTTGAAATGAGCTTGTCCAGTATATCTTGGAGCGGATCAGAAAACATTTAAATGATTTTAAAAAAAGCAAAAAAAAAAAAAAAGCATGTAGCTCACTGGTTACTGCACTTTTCAAAGTGCATTCCCCAATGTTAGTTTTGGGCACCACTATTTTGTTTTTGGAGCCAAAAGTGACCATATTTGGAAAAAAAGGTTTGAGTGCAAAAATTATCAGCTAAAAATAGAAGGCGTGGTTTACAAGCTGTATCCATAAACCATATGGATACAATGTGCAGACACATACTTGTTAATTAGTGCTAAATAGCAGACTGATAAAATATTGCAATAAACATAGAGCACTAACTTCTTGGATCATCATAGGTTTTCATTAAAATTACTCAAAAGCCACCTACACCATAAATATTAGGGCTGCCACAAACGATTATTTTGATAGTCGACTAGTCACCGATTATTTTTGCGATTAGTCGACTAATCAGATCATGAATCCATTGGACGTAAAACGTACAGCTTATTGCATCAGCATGCGTCTGCGCTTATATAACTATCATTAGCTTACAGCTTGAAGTGTTTAAGGTATGTGCTAACTAAAAATAAAGACAAAATGATAGTTTAAACTTTTAATGAATTTTGCAGATTGTCTCAGTGGAGTTTAATAAACTCAGCCGTCTGCTCCTTGCCATCTAAAATATAACAGGACACTGGAGTAAATTCTCTACCATCTCACACTTCTGTTTAATCAGTTGTCTGCTTGACGTTTATTCAGCTGTGTGAAAACTATAACTTTAATCTCAGCCAAACCGATTTACTCAGGAACAAATAAAACACTGAAAAAGCCAAACAATAACATTTTTAAGTTATCTAAGTGACTTATATATCATGTTTAACCTGAGTAGCGAAAGACCGCAGGGAGTTTGAAAACGATTTACCGGGAGTCCGCTGTTCTCACCGGCTCTAGTGAGCCTTGAACCCCGGCTAGCTATCGTAACATATGTAAGTAAGTAGTAAGTAAAACTTTATTTATATAGCACCTTTCAATGTCTCCGAAAACGTCGGAGCACTTTTACAAATATGTGATGTCTTGATAAACCGAACAGATATTTGAATTTTACACAGCTACATTATTGTCTGAAAACATGTTAAAAGTTTATTTTGTGACCTAGAAAGAGTAATAAAAGTAATATTAAAACTAAGTAGCTACCGCCATTGTTGGAAACTGGAATTGGCTGAGCCGTGCTATGCATTCTGGGATAGGTTGGGTCATACGCCCGACCCATCCTCCAAATCTGGGGAAAAGTAGGACGCATTTGTCGGCTGCATTTGCAGAAGTCTTCGAATTTGGAAAGGCTTCATCGCGTCGCTGTAACGTAATCGGCCTTCAAATGCGGCCTCCGAAGGATGCGGCCCCTGAATTTGGACACAGCTACGATACCGGAGTTGCTTCTTCTTCTTCGGGGTTTAACGGCAGCTGGCATCCTTGTACATGCAGTGCTGCCATCTTCTTTTTCAGTCCGTTATTACACTCTGAAATCCTACTAGTATACTAGTTTACTACTAACATTTGAGTGTATTCTTGTTATTTGATTCAATTTCAAATAAAAATGTGAGCTAATGCAAATATTACACTAACCCCAACCATGAGCATGCAAGTCAACCACAAAGACTCCCTTTGTGAGACACACTAGAAACAGAAAAAGAACATTTGAGCCCTTTTCAAGGGCTTCAGCTTTCATGTTATTCATACTTTTAGTTTGTTAACCTCCAATGCGTATTTTGTAATTTATCTGCAGCTCATGGGTACTGCTGCCTGAGTGAGGATTTCCTGCTTAAATATTTTACAATTGAATAAAATGGATAGCATGCAGTCATAGTTCAGCAGTTCTTTATTACAGTGGGATGACCTCTTTTTTTTTTTTGCCAGCAGGGATATGAAAAAATGATAAAGGCCAATGGCTCTATTATAACCACAATCACTGAGGCTCTGCAGAGCAGAGAGCATCCATATCTTAAATATAGGCCTGAGCTTCTCAAAGCTGCACTGCATTCATTAATTTTTGATGTGGACTTACATAAGAGACAAACTGAGCGCTGCAGGGTCTGGCTTACAGGCAGGGACTCCGCCTGCAGAGGGGTTTCCACATTTCACTAAATCTTAAAACCACGTCCATACAAGTGTAATGGACGGTGTTTTTGGATGCAACAGGCATGGATGATACCGACTGCTACATGAGCATGAATCTCCACAGGTCGTGAGGTGGATGGTGTCATGACAGTGACAGTATAAACATGTCCACCTTTGGAGATGTTGCTATACTTTTTTCTTTTTTTTTTTTTAAACAACAGACTGATCCCTTTATATGTCTCCTTGTAATAGCAAAACAGCAATATGTAAATTATTGTATTTTTTTAATTTATGTGCAATAAGGTACTTTAAATTGATAGAAGGATTTCCTGTATCAAAAATGAGAAAAATGACAATGATAATATCCCAGAGTTGATGTCTTTAGACGTTTTAGTAAAGCTTACATTTGATGAGTGCAGAAGAAAGCAGTAAATTGTCAGCACCTAGAGACAGACTTGTGGTTTTGCTCTTTTATTTTTTGGTAGCAACCAATTGTCATTATATAAAACATACATATGTATATATGATAATGGATTTTACCCATAAAAGAGCCTTTCTTTTGAAGAACAGATCATCACAAACTTCGTACCAGTGTCAATGGTAAAAAGTTTAAATTAAATTTTACAATAAAAGCAAGTCTAAACACTAGAAAATGTCAGACAAGAAAATAAAGCTCCAAGATAAAAACAACCTGAAAGCAATAAAAGAGTGAGTTTGTTCAAATAATTTCCAGAGTCAAAAGATATGAGATATATATTTGTATTATTTTAATACTTGAAAGGAAGCTGAAAGCAAACGGAGCTCCGATAAGAAAATGTAATAAAAAAGGAAATACATTTTTAAAAAGTATTTTCAGCACAAACAGCAACTTACATACGGAAGAATGAACACCCAGCGGTTCAAAGTTCGGCAGTAAGGGAGTAAGCGGTTTTGCCTCAGGGTGACTCAGATCACATCGATCTGTAAATCAAGTCCCAGATGGTTTAGACTCCATCTGGGGTCTGAAGGTCTGACTCAGTGAGATCACAACAACACACTTGTTTGCAGTCTCATTGTCAGTGTAGCAGGTCAGCCTGAGATGTCAACACTTGCAACGAAAAAGGCATATGGATAAAAACCAGCACGAATGTCTCGATGTACATCTGCGTCACGCCTCTTGTTTTAATGCCCACAGCAGCCAAGGAACAGCTTGCATTTAAGCAGGGGCGTGAAGTAAGAGCCACAATTGTTTTTTGCTTTTACTGCAAAAATGGCTGCTAAGCCAGTGTCTACAGACTGAAAACAGAATCAGATGAGACTGCAATAAACAGACGCTTCATATGCAGTGCTGCAATTTAATAAGTAAAAACAGTGCATGTAGAATCTTAGGGCGAGGGCTTTTATCGAGTCGCCATTTTGAAAGCAGAGCTGAATACACACAGTGAGACAGCATGTACCACACAACAACATGTATGGCAGTTTTACTTGGTACTTCAACAACTACACAGACGCAGAATGAAGCACCAGCTCCTCTTTTCCGTCCACTTGGTAGAGAAGCGCTGATTTACAGCAATCTACCAAATGGAACAAAAATAAAAACACACATGCTAGAGCTGCTCTTCCATACAGAACGGACATTGGTTAAAATTAATATAAATATATATCCGGCCACTATACAAGTCACACCTCTTTACATTTACTGTCTGATATTCAATATCTAACCTCAAACAAACATTAATTGAATGATGAAGCCTTCAGCCTGCCCCCAAAACAACTTTAGCCAAGCGTCTCCCCTCGCACTGTTAATAACAATTTAATATTTCACAACAAAGATACCAGCTATGTGCTGCATGTGGTGCTGTTAAATAGTCTTCTTAAGAACTGTTCTGGAAGCAGCAATTACACTCTGCTGCAGACACGGATGAGTAGGCAGTGCTGTTATACTTCTTAGAAGTCTGACTAGTTGCTACATTGTAATGTGAAGTCTCCGCTTCTGAGTTGCCATCTGACTGGACATTTATGCTTCAGTGGGGAATCCATGGGGAATCTAGCTAAGTTGTAACCACAAACTGTGGCGTCGACACAGCTCACAACTCACAGTCTGTATATATCCAGCTACTCTTACACTGCAGTTTTTCATTTTAAGAATACCCTTCATCAATTTAAATATAAGGAGTAATAATTAAAAAAATCTAAATTCATGGAGGGAGATTGCTGAAACTATCAAAATGGATACAAGGGAATATACCAGCATTGCAGCATTTTATTTGTTTCTATCAGCTGGTACCCCACATAAAACATAGGGACACAACCACACGGTAATTAACACAATGCACCTCGCACGAGAAATATTGACAGCAACGGCGGCCACTTAAATCGGTTACATTTTAGGCTCTACAAGTAAATCCCTGCAGAAGTTTAAATCAGGCCTGATTATGAAATTTATATCCCTCTGACTCAACCAGAGCCAAGCAGACTCACAGACATGGAATCTATAACATGCTTTTAACTGACTGACACGACCGGAAAGTATCTGCGTGGCAGCCATAAAAAAAGCTGGTTAAATTCTTTGAATACCTATACTGCTTTTTTTATTACCACTTTTAGCAAAGAATATGCCTGCGAACAATCAGTAAACAGCGTTGTCAATGTTATGTTGATGGTGTTGTTCAATAAATATTCGTGTGTTTTTGTATAAGCTAGGATGTGTTTTGAACCTTCACTGACCAGCCATGTTAAACCCACCTGTAAATCCTGTGAATTCTGAAGCTAAATCTTGTAAATCTTTTGTCCATTGTGGTTCCCATTTCCCAAGTCCTTAAATTCTCTCTCGCATTGATGGAAAACGGCATCAAGGTCAAGGAAAAGTGATTAGACAAAGACACGGGGTTACTTTTTGACCACAGCCTTGGTTAATTCTTCTCAGGCTAAAGGAGCTAGAGCCTCATGCAGGCTGTTCAAATGACAGACACACTGAGTCAGCATCCGTCGTCTCTCGTGGTCATCAGGACGACGGCAGCAGCTTGAGACAGATACAGAACACTGGACTGTCTGCAGGTAGGCGTGACCGTGTGTCTTCAGCGGGGACGAGGTCGAGGTTGGTGAGATAATAATGATCAGTATGAGAGCTGGAATTTACAACGTACTTTATTTTTAGACATTTTTATTAACATCACTTCAACTGCATGTAATATAGCTACTTTGTATTGCTTTAGAGCACAACTGGCTCCACCTGTCTGTTACAGAAAGGCAAGAGATATACACCCCCTGCTGCAGTGGCACCCATTACATGGCTCTGTAACACACCGTTATAATCAAGAAATCTATTCAGGAGATAATTTAAATAAGGCTGGGCAACAAAGATCCTAATTTTGAATGTGATCTGCTCTTAAAATGCATCACCAAATAAATAGCAGTGCAGTATGAGGCCTGCTATTTTAAGGGAGAAGAAAAACAATCATAATTACTCTGGTAATTATTGAGATGATGGTTATTTAAAAATAATTATGCTAAGACTTTGAAAAAACTGTACATATTTTTTCTACTTCTTCTTTTAAAATTGGATTTTAATTATAACTTAATTTGTTTTATATAGATTATCTTGTTTTAATAATCACTGCAAGCCACAACTGTAGCTGAAATTAAAATTAGACGAATGCCTTTATTTTACAGGAACTTAGTAAAAGCCTGAACAGCTGTGACATTACTAAGATGACACTTAGTTTGTAAAGCAGAAGAAAGCATGATGGAGGAAAAAGGTTTCAAAGACGCAAAGAAATGGATGGATTTTAATTCTGCCTCAAAAACATCACCATGTTGGATTTTTCTGTATCTCAGTATGGATAGTAAGCATAACTAGGCTGCATATATTTAAGTCTTACTTAGCAAAATGCATGCTCTGTGTTTTCCTGTTATTTTATTTTTTATGTGAAATGAAATTGTTGAAACATATTTTTCTCACAGGCTTGGTGAGTTTTCTGTGGCGGAAGGACAAAATACTTTATACGCAGGAAAAACCTAGCAAGTGGTATCTGATGTATGCTGATAATGAAATAATGTAATGTACAAAAGAAAAAAGGTAAAAGGTAAAAACCTTTTGACTGGGGTGAGATGCTGCATCAGCTAATTCAATAGAAATCTCTTTTCTTGAGCAGAGTTTTTGGTCATTAAAAACTTTTCCACTATAAATAATAAACTGTTCCTGCACCCAAGTCCATAGGTTTGCCTTCTTGTGGGTCCCAATTCCCAGGAGAAGAGTGGGAGTTTGGTGTTATGTGGATTGAGTGGTGGTCAGCCTAACGGTGCAATCTTCAGGTACAAAAAGTGAAGACAGATCATTTTATTTTCTTGGCCAGTCCTGCAGGTAAGATCTGTGTGTGGGAAGCACTAAAGTACATCCATGACACGTCAATATCATCAGATACTGAAATCATAGAACAGTTTCAGCCAAGTGCTTTACAACCAATCTGCCACTACAATAAAGGCAACAGTCCAATTTACACATAAAACTGCCACTGGACTTACCAGAACAGGTTGCCTGTCTCTCACATACCTGACACATTTCGAAAATTATCGTAAAATTATGAAAACGAGGTTCATTTGTTTCCCAATTAACTGATGAGTATAGATAATGTGAGAAAACAGTGAAAATGTCCATCACAGTTTAATCACAGCCTGGGGTGATTTGTCTAGCCAGCAGCTCGACACCCAAAGCAGTTTAGAGTGATATAAGCGATCAATCAACTAATCTGTTCAGTTCTAGTTCGATCAGATGTAGGCCACCTTGCCTGAAACAGCGCCCATTTAACCTCATAATTTATTTATCCAAAAATACAGCGTTAACCTTCAGCGGCAAAAATCAGTGATGCTGCTGTTAAGGTTTAACAACAAATAACATCAAGATGCACCAACATAGGTGTGGCAGGACTACTTCATTTGAACCACTTAATGAGAAATCTAAATAATCCTGTAAACTGTACGAGATGGTCTAATACGACCATTGTTATACATGGAAATAGCATTGATCTACGCAATGAAGACATTCAATGAACATATTTTGTTAGTTTAGTCAACTAATTCACTGACTCACAACTAATTTGATTACCAAATGACTGTAAAAAGGTACCCGCATAACATCTACTCCATAGACACAGAGTAGTATTACCGGATGGCCATTTTTAAAAATATCATCATTACTTTTAAGCCACTTATGTATAACTAGGCGTGAATCCTGTCTCATCTGTTGTATGGTGAATTAAAGGGGTCCTTGTAGACCCTATGATGTGAACATAGGGGTGTCCTTAGGAGTTTTTCCTGGCGTTCTTATGCTCATCTTGAATTATAATGTTTTTTGTCACATTTTCTTCTACTCAATTAAGATTAATATAAAACAATTCTTTCATCGACTTCCCAAAACATTTTGACATTGAATAACCATTGGGTGTCCATCTTTTCTTGATGTCTAGTCTTGAAAACACGCCATAAATCCGACTCAAACTCTTGACCTCTCTCTTGACCATTCATCCATTTTCTTCTGCTTATCCAATTCAGAGTTGTGGGGAGGGCTAGAGTACATCACAAGAAGAGCAAGAAGATGGGTACTTCCTGGACCCTGCCTCTGGGCTGACACAGAGACGGACAACTATTCATGCTACCATTCATTTAACACCTACAAACAATTTAGAATCACCAGTTAAATTACATGCATGGGTTTAGGTTAACTGTGGGTTAGCTTAGCTTTTTGACCATGTTTGCTGGGTTTCCAACAGGGATGTCCAGATGATGTTGATAAGATAACACGCAAGAGATGGCAAAATTTTGTCTTCAACTTTCATTCTGGAACCACATATCAACCAAGACTAACCGTCAAGGCGAGACAACCAACCGGTGGTTTCTGAATCTGAAAATATTTGCGGGAAAGTGATCCTCAGAGGAAAAAGGAACAAATAACAAACACTCTCACTGTATAGCTTCTTTTGGGGGGGGGGGGGGGGGGTTCTCACTCTTCTCTCAAACAACAATGTTTTGTTTGTTTCATTTTGTCCTAGTCCAGAACAAAATGCATATACAATTCTTTACCACAAACTTTCCTGTCATAGAAAGTCTAACAAGGATGTTAAGGCATCGCTGAAGTGGTACATTTGACAGGCACAATCTTATGCCTCTGTTTTTATTCTGGAGCTATTTTTTTTTAACCAAGACCAAATATCAAGAAAAGAATGTTATTGAACATTCAAGTGTTTATTAGAGCATGATCTAAAAAAACAAAACAAAAACCAGGAGTCTGAGTCGCTCTCACAGTATAGTTGTTTGTTGTTGTTATTACTCTTGTTCTAATCATTTAAAATATAACATAAAACAGTGGTTTAACATAAACTTTACTCTGCTGTAACGTCTAACAAAGACACCCAGGCGAGAAAAAGTAAGCCTAGCAGACAGTAAGCGTTTGTCTCCAACATTGGCACAACCTTTATTTTGGAGCCATGCTTGATCCAAGGCTAGATGTTGACTAGAAACGACAGCCAGTAGGCAGTTTGGCAGTGTCAAAAGGTCAGGAGTTTGAGTTTCCTTCATAGTATTTTTTAATTCTTTATGTTGTTGTAGTCCATAAATAAAAGGATAATATACAACAGTTCCTTATCAGAGACTTCATTTGTTAGAAAGTCCAACCAGAACATCCAGGTGATAAGGAGGTACGTCCAACAGACGACCCTTGCTCAACTGTCATTTTCAAAACCTTGTTTAAACAAAAGCGAGACCTTAGAAAAGTGGCTCAATGCATTTGCCTGACAAGAAAATGATCCCTTCTCTAGCCCTAGGGGGGAGACACAAAACCTTTCAAGGTTGCCAGGAAGAGCATCTGGTGTCAAAATATGCCAAACCAAATAGGCAGTGCTACCTGCTGTGCTTGTGAATGGAGGACTAGTTAAAATCTTTAACCAGACTTGAAAGACAACAGTTATTCAAATTTGAAATGTTTGCTTGGTGTTATCATAATGGTTGGAAGCCACATAATCATATTTAATTCCAAACTTCGATAAACTGTACAGACTTCGGTGGAATACAAAAAAACTAGCCATTTTCCCTTTAGAATCAAGCAAATAGCAAAGTCATTGCTGTCATACCTATAATTCAACTCATTTCAACAAAGAGTCTTCAAAGTTTCCCTTTCTACTAATTTCATTTTGCAAAAAGCCTCTATGTTCCGTTAATTTGCAGCAGCAGAAATCAGAAGGACCAATGCCCTCTTTTGGAGGTCACAAGCTGAGGAGGAGTCACCACATGAGCCAAGATGCGGGATCCCCCCTCCTTTCTAACGCAATAAGGCAGGACACACCCAGCTACAGAGGGGAGGAGGAGGAGAAGGTGGAGATGGATGAAATGAGAAGAGAGGAAAAAGAAGCAGAACTGCTGCTGCTCCTCCTCATCCGCCCATCTTAGCCGATGACGTAAGGACGGTCCTTCGTTAATTAAAATAAAGCGCAGTCGGTAACGATTTTTCCACCCTTGTTCAATACCGGCAGCCTTGAAAACGCAGAAGTAGTATTTACAGTGCGAGTGCTAAATATGGGGGAACCACTCCAACAAGCTTAACAAGCTCATCCTGAAGGCGCCACATTCGTGTCAACAGTGTGAGGACACCACAGTGATACAGAAATACACACAATTAATATCACAACAGGGACAAACAACTGCAGCAACCAACGCTTGCTGCTCAGAGAGCTGTTTTTAACCAACTTACCACAGGTCCTGTGTTTTTTCTGATGGTAAAAGGCGCCTTTTCCGGTTACCACTGGAAATATCACTCGGAAAGCAACACACTCAAGCCAGAGACTGTTAACAAATTGTTTCCAGGCGCCCGGAGACATCCGCGGGCGGTCTGATTCCTGCCTCGCAGCCAATGCACCAGCAGATACGTGCCTCGCTGTCGCCCGGGGAGACCTGGGACCAGAGCGCCATTAAGAATCTGCTCATTTTGATCTACAGCTCCTTGTTGGTTTGTGAAAACGCAATTTTGTAGCCATTAATAAAAATTTACAGACCTTTTAGAAACAACCCTTCAATTCGGCATACCCCAATGACACGTAAAAATGTAATATTCAGAATAAAATAACAACTTTTACCAGCAGGCTCCTTAGTTTGGCAGGCGGCAAACTAACTAGCAGTGCGTATCCAGTTCAAAAGTTGTTTTTTTCACCAAAAGTGAGTCATCGTCTGTAAATTTTACAGGTGTCTGATTAGAAACCATTGCACAATATCACAGTGTATGCTTTATGGGTATTTTAGTTTGTCGAAAAGCGTTTTAAGTTGGATTTTAAAGTCCGCATTATGAATGAAGACCCGACAGCGTTGACTGCAGAGAGGGAACGGCACGTATCGGGGCTGTAACCTAGCTAACAGCCGGGACGTTTGGCGAGGTGAAAGAGATAGAAACCGTACCTCGGGATTTCTGAGAGACACTGTTGCTATTAGGGAGGAAAATACGCCAAGATGCGTGTTACAGTGCGTCGGACTGGGATAGTTGTGCGTTCACACCTGTGGAAAATCCCAAAAATGTGCCTGTAGTTGCTAATAAGTGGGTGTCAAGGTAAAGAAACGGCAGTTATGAACGTTACCCGGATGCTGAGCAGTGCGGACAACTGGGGGGGGGGGGGGGGGGGGCACAGACTCCTTAAAACACAGCAAAATGTCACTTTCACGGTCTCCGAGCGAGCCTTTCTTGCCTTTCAGCCACAAGTGAATTGAAAGATTGTGCAGACTTGTGGTGAGTTAAGTTTAATTAAGAAACAAAAAACACTGAGAATAGACGTTACCTCCACTCCGTGGATCTTCGTCCAAATCACGTCCTGTGGCTGAGTCGGAACGGTTGGGAAGCGTCTTTAGTTTAGAGGGGTTTGTCCATTTCCCAGCAGAGCTCCAACTTGAAAACTGCAGTGGCGAAAAAAATGACTGACAGGCCGGGTGGTGGTTGGTGGATAAAACCTTGAACCGTTCCTGACGTTTAAACCGTTTTTAAATACATCAGTAGGGGCACCAGCTCTGTTCCTGCAGTGGTGGCGGCAGCCCCGAGCAAGGAAAACAAACCAGATCCAGATTCAGTCAGAAACGAATCCTTTAAAAGGAGAAGATAAACTCACCCTCTCTCCCTCTCTTTTTCTCTCGCTCACTCACTCTCTCCCTCTCCTGGAATAAAAGCAGAGGAGGGAAAAGGCTCTGTTAACAAAGAGCAGATCCAGAAAATGAGGACTGGTGGTGTGTTTGTGTTGCTTAGCGGTGGGTGGAACTGGAGGGGGGGTCCTCCGGCACACTCAACCAGACCAGAGGAAACACCAAAAGTCCGGATCAGATCTTTTCCTGCCAAGCTGGGAAACTGAAAGAGAAGGAGGTGAGGTTGTGGTGGCGAGCAGGGGGGAGGGACCAGACCGGGATTGCCCTGTTTTTAAGGTGGATCTATGAATTAATTAGGTAATGAGGCAGAAACAGAGCCCTGCTCTCGAGAACAGCCCCGGGCCACAGATGCAGTCTGGAAACTGAAGAGGGGGTAGAAAAGAAAAAAAATTCAGATCTGGATTTATCCCGGAGCGATGTATGGAGTCTCTTTTCAGCCAAACAAATCAAAGCATAAGACCTTGACTCATTTGTTGTTATATACTATTATATACTATCATTATTTTGATTTTTTTTTAAATATAAGATTTGACAACGAGGTAGGCAAAATTAGATTTTAAGAATACTTTTGTAGCCCGTTATCTTCACCCAAACGTTTTAGTACGTTTAGAAAAACTGTTGTCAGACTAATTTTGAGATAAAGCTTTTTAAAGACTAAAGCCATAGTTACTTCACGTTTTCAGAAAACCCTGCCCTAATTCAAGAAAAAGTCCAATAGTAAAGTATTTAAGGAAAAATATATTACCCTATCTTCCATGACATTTTGGTAAAAATAAACAAATAAATAAATAAATAAAAATAAAAATAGTTACTAAACAGTAATAAGTTGAGTCAAAAAATAATAAAGCCAAAATATGAATTTTTTTTCTTCTTTTAGAAAAAGTATAGTTTGAGACAAAAGTCATATTAAATAATCACTATAGTGGTGTGCATTTGAAGCCATCATATCAATTCCAAAATAATTCAACGCTAAAGTTTCAGGATAAAAATCAGAATATTTTCAAGTTTCTTCATGAATTACCCCCTTTTATCTCTTTTTTGTATTCGCTTATTTTGTCACAAAAGTTGGGGGGAAATTAATGGAAAACACCAGTTGTGATGTAAAACTTTTCTTTTTTGAAAATTCAAGATTAAATCTGAGATCTTATTATTAATTAATAAAATTGTAATCTTTTTACTTTAAAAAGTGTTTTAAAGGTAAAGTACAATTCAAAGATGAAAATCATTTTTTTAAAATATAAAATTATAAAAGTGATTGATATAATCTGATAAAATTTATTTTAACATTTACCCATTATGCCCACCAACTGACTGGCAGCCTGTCCAGAGTGTATCCAACCTCTTCCTCAGTGACAGCTGGGATAGGCTCCAGCCCTCCTGTGATGTTAAACTGGATGTTTTCAGTATTTTCTTTAGCTAGGCATTGAATGGCATTTGCCATTTACCATTTATGGAAATATTTAAAAACTTATTTAAGTGTTTCTTCTTCAGTCACCTTTTCCACACTGCATTTAATCATTATTTATTATTAATCTGTGGCTCTCTTCCACACCTAGTCTTTATCCTGTCTATCCTGTCACTCTTGATCAGTGTTTCCCAACCTTTTGGAGCCATTTCACATTAGAAAAATCACACGGCACACCACCAAACAAAAATGTCACAAAAAGCATATTGATAATTTTTCCCCTTTCACCAGGTATAGCGAAATTGGCTCGGTTTGTCCACAACAGAAATGGGCAGTAGCGCGTTACAAGTAACACATTACTGTAATCCTGTGTTACTGCGTTACTAAAATGTTATGATTTTGCTTGTGAGAGTGTCTCATGACTATGACATTAAAAAAATTAAAATATTAAAACTAATAAAACAATTTTTAGAAAGAGGCTTTCCATTTGATTCAATTTTATATGATCGATTATGCATAAAAAATAGAATTGGGCTGAAAGGTCTATTGCTTTTTTATATATTCAGGTTGTGTATCATGTTTTTGAAAATTAACTAATTACTTTTGAAAATAAGTAATCAGTAAAGTAACAGGATTAATTTTTTCAATAAAGGAATAATGTTAGTAACTAATTACTTTTTTCAAGTAACTTGACCAACACTGGTCCACAATATATATTTTTTGCTTTCTTCTGACCACTACTCATGCTAGGGCCTTCATCTGGGTCGGAACTTTCTCCAGGACCCAGTTCAGATTGACTACTTTTTCTTTTCAAATATTTATCTATTGCTATTACATGCTGCGACTTCTAACAGCATGACTAGTATGTAATTTCTTCTTCGTCTTCTTCTGTTTTACGGGCGGTTGGCAACCCAATTAATTAGAGCAGGTAGCTGTACTGCCCTCTAGTGGAAGAGAATGTAATTGTTCTGTGCGTTACTCACAATCACGAGTACTAACCAGGTGGAACCAAATAATCTTCCACGGCACACCTGATCATTTCACACACAGTGGTTGGGAAACACTGCATTAGATGACTGCTCTGAGCCTTGTTCTTCTGGAGGTTTCTTCCTGTTTTTTTTTTCCTGTTAAAAGGGAGTTTTTCCTTTCCACTCTCACCAAAACACTTGCTCATAGGAGATGATCTGATTGTTGAGGTTTTCTGTTTTCTCTTTATTATTATTGTAGGGTTTTTAACTTGTAACTTGTAAAGGACCTTCTTGAGGAAACTGTTATTGTGATTTGGTATTATATAAATAAAACTGAAGTGAATTGAACCACAGCTATCAGATTACATCATATTGTGTCCATCTGTTGGACACACCCAAGAGTCTAAACAACTCCACCCTTGTAACCATGATCTAACCACTGTGCTGAAGACAAAGAGGATCCATGAGAAAATACTTTAAAACTTTTCTCAGGAAATTTATTTTAACATCAATTAAGTTTCATGACTTTTTCACCCTGACAAGAATAAGCGGAAGAGAATGGATGGATAGATGTGTTACATTAAGTTCCTGAGTTTTGTTGCCTTGAAGTAAATACAAACAATAAGAAAGTGGATGCTGCAACACATTAGCAACCTGTCCACCTCTCAACCCATGACTGTGATAGCCCTCCTGTGACCTTGAACTGGACAGGTGGGTAGATGGATGGTACTTTTTATTATTATGAATATTTTTTAAGTAAAATTAAAGATTAAAACATGACAAAGATACCTCTTTGGTGAGGTGTTTTGGGTATGACCATCTTGGAAGAGGGAGGTCTGGACATCTGCCCCTGAGACCCAGACCCAGACATAGTACAAGTACAAGTACAAGATGAATTGGTGAATGAAATAAAAATTTATGGAGAAAAGTTAGAAAAAGCCAATATTATTGAGTAGTAGTTATATTTTTTTCCTCAGATTTATTTGGGGACTTCCAAGAGGAGTCTTGACCCTCTGGTTGGGCACTTCTTTTGATTTATGTTCAGTTAAAAGACATTAAATTGAATCTGTCTTGAATTTAATTGAATCTCCAACAATCAACAAAGGGTCTGCTTGAAATAGCAGTCTACTGAATTGTTCTTGTGTCATCTGTTCCTTTATTATGGGGGTTTGGTTGGGTTTCATTCTCTTTGTTGTGTTTAGTTCTGGGTAAAATCTATTGAAGTTCTTCCCTGAAAATGATTTATTTAAGCCTCCAAGCTCCTGTGCACATCTGTTTAATATGAAGATATGAAAAAAAAAACAGAGACCACATCATTATAAATCAGAGGTGGAGGTGGATGTTGATGAGATGGTGATTTATTTATTTATTTATTTTACTCGTGCAAATGCAGAACTTGAACAAAGATTCTGAAAAGAAATTTCTCTCTGACTGCCAACTGGCCACTCAATCAGCTCTTCCTCCTACGCTATGCTAATGACAGAGAGGCAGAGAGGTGGTTAAAGCTGCCATTTAACAGCACATTACACTGCCTCACTTCAGATAAAAAAACTGACTGCAGATGAAAGAGAGCTGCAGAAATGTTCAAAGTCCCCATCAGTCCCTATCTCATCCTTACTGTGTGCATTTGTGAGACGTTGGTTTTATTAGTCTCAATTTACACTTGAAACACTGTATAACCTTTGCACTACACAGTTTCCTTCCAGTTATTGTTGGAGATGTCAATATACTGTATTTTAAAACTCAGCAAATAAGTTGTACATTCAAGTAAGCATTTTTCAAATAGCATATTTACAAGGAAACTGTTTTTTTCTTTTTTTATTTGAATTTTTGAATTTGTCTGACTTATGTTTTGTATTGTTTTTTGTTCCACCTCCAAGGCAAAGGATCATTGCAAGTTGTTTGTCTCTTTGTCAGCAAGATTATACGAATGACTGCCAAGCAGATATTTCATCAAACTTGGTGGAGAGGGGATTTAAGGAGCATTTTGGTGCAGATCCAGATGAGTTTCTTTTAAATATTTGAATAAAAATGGATTCCATTGGTTAACAGAACATTTGACGTTATGTGCATATTTAAACCATCCATCCATTCATCCATCCAACCATGCATCCACCCAGTTCTTTTAACATTAAATCTTAATAACATAAATTCACAAACATTTAACTTAGAGGATCCACTTTGTTTTAATTCCAGTGGTTAGGGGGTCAAAACTACAAGGGTGGGGTTATAAAGACTTTTGGGTGGGTGTGTCTAATTGACAGGATATGATATAATGTGATTGTTAGTAAAGTCAGGAAAAGCACATTGTAAAAAATGGAAAACAGCCTGGTTTTGTTTTTTCCAAGAAGTTTATGAGCATACCATTTAGTAATATTTGTCCAAATGGGAAACTTCAATACTCTGTTGAAAAATACAGGAAGACATCTTCCAGTAATAATATTATGACATTATGTATTCATTCTAACATAAATAATAAGCTTATTATGTCAATTAGTAATTAGGCATTGGTCTTGAATGTTGATTTGGTGGGCTGTAGAAACAAGCTGTAAACTAACACATGCCACATCTTACAGTTTCAGAGATTTCTTTGTGTTTCATGTCAACAAGAACTGAAAAGGCCATTCGCAGCGTTGGTATAACAGGCGTCCAGACTGGAAGCGACTAGCAGCAACTAGTGTCATCTGGCTGACCACAGACAGATGAATGAACTGCTGGTGAGCAGTAGCTATTACAGAGTCTGTTTGAGGCTCAAAAATTCACAAGGAGTCCTCCAACCAGATTCATCACCATTATGTTAAAAATATTATAATGAATTAATAATAATACCAGTTTAATATTTCTTTTATGTTGGCTGAAGTAAAATAACAAAAAAGTAACATGGCATATCATTTTACAAGGATTCTTTAGAGTGCAATGCATGTACAGTATAATAAAAAAGTAAAAGCAAAATTCTGAACTTAACATTATCAGCATTTGGAGGGAGTGACCTTATCCTTCTATTCTGGTGTTGATGCCAGAAACGATTTGCATCCATACAGCTAATAGATGCTTACTTCATTTGCTAGAATTAGCCAGCACCTTAACACTCCACCCTTTCATCTTTTCAGCATGGTCAAACTAGATAGCTGGCAGGAGCATCCACAACAGTTTAGTTTATTTACAACATATGGTGTCCCTCAGATCTCTTAGGATGTTTCAGTGAACTGTTTGCACAACCCTGCAAATGTATAAATAAATAAACAAACAACAACAGGGTTGCTCCTGGTCACTCCCCTGAGTTGATCTGCCACCACCTGGGTGGGGGCGGGGATTCTGGAGGCGTCCCTGCTTTTGGCATGGTCACTCTGGACTCTTGCTGAAAAACACTATTTAGGTTTGGGAAGAGAACTTTAATGACCACAGCTGATTCTCAGTACTAAAGTCGAGTCAATTTGTCATAGAAGTTGGTCCATAGTGAAAGTGAAGTGGTTCCAAAGTATAGCAGCAAGGAGCTCTTGATAGGAATAGCACCTACCTCGTACCTTTAGAGTTGAGAGCCAAATACATGTGCTTATAGGACTGGAAATCCATAATTTAGTGAATTTCTTTGCTGATTTCTGTTGGTATGGTCTGGATCGTTATGTCACTGCAACAAAACAATGCTATCAGATTATGCTCTACATTTATGTATCAGTGAAGACCAATAAAGACCCCCTCCTCTTAAGATACTGCGGTGTTGAATATAGATATTTTCATGTTGCCCAAACTCAGAAGTGTCTTCTTGCTGTAACTACAGTATCAGCAAATGTACAAGTTGCTGAGCTTTGTGTCAGGACGCAGAGTTCATGGTGGATGTAGTTGATACAACAGGTCACACCTCAGTTTAGTAAACTCAAAGGGCTTGGAGCAGGTTGTCTTAAAATGTTTTAAAAACTTTTTTGTTTTTTTAAAATGGTGTAGATTTTTACTTAATAAATCTCAATAAGTGATATCAGTGAGTGGAGTGTTTTACTGGAAGTCAAACTGCCACTGATCGTCCTGCTGTTAGCTCTCCATAAATCAAAGCTGGACACTGTTGGTTCAGACTATTGGAGTGTTATAAAAGGAAAACATACTTGCAAAAAGGGGGTAGTATTTTTATTTATTTATTTACTTTTTAAAATGTGGATATGAAATTGAAAGTTTTTGCAGTGAACTTCAGATTTCAGATTCTCCTCTTAAAATTAAACGTTGTCTGATAATACTGGTGCCCAGCTGTCAGCTCTTTCAGTGTGTTGGATGCTCATTACACCTTGTAACATGTCAGTGTTGATGTTAGACCCGACCCCTCCACTGTAACTAAAATGAAAAATAATGTGCCTTGTCAAGACTTACCTGCTTGATTCATTGCCGCCCTTTACCTCCCCTCTGTACCATACTATTGTCACAACACACCTGTGATTCTAATGTCAATATATCCTGCAGTGGCAGGACAGGCGGGAGAAGAACTGAACTTTTAATCTGAAAAAGTCCAGCATCTGTAAATACGATAAGTACCAGGCTCTGATTTTTTTTGTGTGTTCCATCTATAACGTCAAAAAACAGGTAATCCTGACATTTACTTATCGATTGTAGATAATATTGTTGTAACCTAGCTATGGGTGGGCCACAATTCACTGTACCTCTAGTTCTGTTCCCAAACAAAACATGTGAATCATGAAGAACTCCGTACTGGATCAGCGGGGGCCCGGGTTACCAGCAACCACCTCTGGTGCTGTTTGCCAACTGGGTGCTGGTGAAAACTGTGCTACTGTTGGCTGAAGACAAAGAGAGAGAGATGACATGCAAAGTGCTGGTGTAACAATAAGGGATGCAGGGTACAAGAGGGTTAAGATCATATTTTAGTGATTAGTTAATAAAAACAAACTATTAAAACTTGTAGGATAAGTTTGTGTCTGTTGGTTTTTGGGGGTTTTTTCCCCCAACTTTATCCATGGTCAGTTTCCATTCCAGGGGCAGACTGGCCTTTGGGAACACTAGGACATTTCCTGGTGAACTAGGGGTCGATTTGTCCTCTCGTGAACAGTCAGCTTGACTGTGGCTTCGTATCAAAGAGGAGTGAGTTGACAGACCTTTCAGAATCCACAGACCAGCTGCGACTGTCACTCTTACCTGTAGAATGCATTCTGCCACTCACAGTCCGTGGCATACAGACCCAGGTCCCCATACATGCACATGGATTCTTTCTCTTTCTCCTTCATAATATTGCATGTTATGGATGTAGTCCTGGTGAGATTTTGAGGGTGTTAGCCTATTTTGAAAGGTCAGTGTTCAGAATCAGAATACTTTATTCATCCCTAAGGAAATTGTGGAATGTGGTTACAGTTGCTCCAATACAATCAGTACCCGACTGAACAAAATAAGAAATAGCTCTAATATATACAAATAGTTCAATTATAAATATCCAGAATATTACAGAGGTGAAATATATATGATTGACATTTTACTCTAAACTGTAAAACTTGTTATTTGTTATTTTACTGTAGAGCATGAGCAAAAGGGTGTAACTATTGCACTGTGTAGTGTGCATTAGATGGAGGAGTTGTACAGGGAGATAGCCACAGGCAGGAATGACTTCCTGTGTCGTTCAGTGGTGCATTTGAGTAATCTCAGTCTCTCACTGAACATGCTTCTGTGACTGCCCAACACCTCATGGAGTGGGTGGGAGGTTTTATCCAGTATTGTCCTTATCTTGGATAACATCCGCCTCACCGACACCACCTTAAGGCAGTCCAGCTCCATTCCCACAACATTACTGGTCTTGTGGATCATTTTATTGAGTCTGTTGGCGTCTGCGACCCTCAACCTGCTGCCCCAGCATGCAACAGCATAGAGGATGGCGCTGGCCACAACAGTAAAAAAATCCTGTGCATTGCACAGATGTGAAAAGACCTCAGCTGCCTCAGAAAATACAGACAACTCTGGCCCTTCAACAAGGTGCTGTGAACAATCCTCAGAGATTTTTGGTCCATATTGACATAATATCGACATATTGGCAAGCACAGCTTGATTGTACTGCCTCGCACTCCTCTGGGGAAAGCAAGGCATTATCACGCCAGAAAAGAGACATAATCTCTTCAGCATGTCTTGGTTCTGCTCCAGGGTCTTTTCCCAGTTGAACATGACCAAGCTGCCTGTAGGCATCATCCTGGTCAGATACTTAAACCATGTCCAGTGGATCCTTTTGTAGCAGTGGGAGCATCCATTCATCTCTGACATTACATTGTGTTTCTCATTCTCGATGCAGTAATTGCATTGGTGTGGACTACACCTAACACAATTAAGCTGATAAGGTTCTGAAAATTCAGTTTTCTGAAATATAGATAGAGGGATGTTTCAATGGACTCATTGAATCTGACAGGGTCAGTGTCCTCAGTGTCCTCTTGACTGCCTCTGGCTTTAAGCTAAATTTAAAGTACAAGCCTCTTACGGTCAACATGCTGTTCATTTTGTTAAAACTTTGGGTTGGGTATGATTTGTGACATGATAACCTTGTATCAGATCAACCTCTTTTTCATCAGGTTGAGTTTTAAATAGCTGGAGATGTCAGTAGTGGCAGTCAGGAAACAAAAACATTCAGCACTGGCAAAAAACAAAAGAAAAAAGAGAGATGCTGCTTACATTGCTGTGTTCTGTGGTTAAAAAACACAGCAAAAAGAAATTTGAACTTTAATAAGAGATTTGTTATCATTTGAGCTTAACAAATTCAGGTATTTAGGTTATTTAATAATTCAAAATAACCTTCTGGAACCCATCCCTATACTCAAGGTCGTCTAAGTGCTTAAGTGCTTTCTGAATTGCTCTTCCACAAATCCTGAGAGTCTTAAAAAGGAAATTACAGGCTTTTCAAGCTGAATCTTATGCTCATAATTGTGGGCTGTTCTGACTATGGGTTACACTAACTTTGCACTTATGAAATGCACTACGGGGGTTAACCAGGCTCTCCACATTGTTTCCTTAACTATCCTTCTGAGATGAGGACTGAAACAAGCTAAAGAAAACAGATGTGTCGATGAACAGACAGTTGTTTGGCTTGTGTCCATCTGACAGAACATATCCTCCTAGTTTAATCATACATATTTTTTTCATATATTTTTGCTTTAATAATAGTGCATTTATTTGTACAGCACTTTTAAAATGTAGTTACAAGCCTTTTCCAAGACACAGAAAAAACTGTGCATTCAAAATGAAAACATGCACAATAATTTTTTTTTCTTTAAAAAGGCATAAAATCTGAACAAACAGTGTGAATGAATGAATCTATTTCCTGCTTTTTCATGCACTACTGCTGCAGTCAACATGTTTTTGGGCTCTTCTAAACTGTGCCTGAACGCCTCCTGTGTAGAAACAGATGAAGAAGTGAAGCTGCTGCTCTGCTTACATGCTGCTCACACTACGCCCGCTGTATGCCCTCTAATGGAGGGAACTTCTTTCTGTGTTTACTTTTGATTTGACTCAGAGACATTTGAATGTGTAAACTGATTCATGAAAATTTTTTAAGACTTAGGGAAAGCTCTGAGGGGTGTCAGACGACTTCATTCATATCATAGTCACATCCAAAAGGACGTGCTGAGAGTGATGCGCAGTCAAAAGAATCGCAATGAGAGTACTGTACCTGCAACTGACTTACTTTGCAACTTAGCATATTTTAGTTTGCAAATGTTTTTTAAGCGGGGGCCCTGATCCATAACCTAAACCATTCAAGGCATCTATTTAGTTGCTGGAGCTTGTCCACAGCCTGGAGGGAGAGCATCCCAAGAGACTCAGTTCAGGGCAAGAAAGTCACCTCTCCATCTGCTCATGGCTGCAAAGGCAGCAGGAGCTCACACACACACACTCACACACACAAAGTTGTGTTTATGACACTTCAAAGGACATTTCATTGACTTGTATTGATTTCCTGGAGATTTACCACAACCATATCCCCTACTTGCCTAAACCTTACCCTGACCTTAAACCAAACCTTCACCCCATAATTCAATGGCTTACTTTATAGGGACTTAACTTTTGCTTTAAAATGGGAGACGTGTCCCCACAATGTGACCATATAAACAGATTTATGTCCACACAAGATGAGTAATACAAACACACGAAGAGGCAAAACAGAAGGGATACTTGTAATTTCCCAAAATGTCCTTTTGACAGCCTCAGTAGCCTCAACATGTCTGAGTATCCGTTTTATAGGATTTATGTGTTTCAGCCAGCCTCAATGAAACAGCAGCCAGGAATGCAGATTGTGTCCTGGACATTTTCTCAGTCAGAGGAGTCCTGTCTGACCGGTGCAGTCTACCCAGCCGTGCTCTCATTCTTTATGACTCAGATTACATTAAACATATTAAATTTGCTTTTTAATCTTTTCGTCCATTACGTCAGCTTATGATTAACTGGAAATTAAACTTGTTGCTCTGACTCATTCCACAGCCACTAACAATATAAGCAGAATATTGTTTACCATAAATTGATGATCTAATTAAAAATGTATTAATGGTAGAAATCACTGAAAGCTGTTGTTTTTTAAAAAAAAAAAAAATTGTGCGGCACAGACTGAAGCAGGCTTCTGACTGATCTTGTTGTCTGTGGTGTAATAGCGTCATACATCACTGTGTGGTGTGTTATTGGTGCTTCTGCCCTGCAGTTTCACAGATACAAGAGACTGATTCCACCTGCAGCTCAGAGTTACTGCAGTCCTGAGCAGCTGTGGTGAATTTCATGGAAATGTAACTTTATACTTTGTCTTTATTTATAACTGCAAGACTCAGTGCTTCAGAATTAAACTTGTTCATCCTGTTTGAAAATACAGTTAGGTTCAGATCTTCAGCATCCTCAGAGGATAAATCGTGTGGCATTTAATGCAGTGTTTGTGCAAATGTCTGGTTACTCCTTAGTATCTGAAATTAGTGCATGCCCCATCGTCTTACTTTCAGGGACAGCTCAGGTTGAGCAATTTGGAGACTAAGTTAGAGAAGGAAGGTAGAGAGGGTTTGGACATTTGCAGAGGAGGGATAGTGGGCAAAGGATGTTAAATATGGAGCTGCCAAGAAAAAGGAAAAGAGAAAGACCACAGAGAAGATTCATGGATGTAGCAAAGGAGGACATGCAGAGGGTTGGTGTGACAAAGGAGGGTGCTAGGGATAGATGGAAGCAGACGATCTGCTGTGGCAACCCCTAAAATGAGCAGCCGAAAGAAGAAGGCGGCCTATATTTTTTACGGCTTTACCAATAATTGGAGAAACATGTAGGGACCATTATTCAAGTTTATTACCCAAACTCTGTATTTCAATTAATAATGTTCAGCTTCTTCAAATGATATCTCGTTGCTGAATTAAAGCTTTAAACATGAAAATATACACAAAGTAAAAGTATTCACTAGACAGAATCTCTCAGCTGTATTACAACAAATAAAAAGCTGTTTACATTAAGCACATAGCTTTATCACTTATTCCAGATTAATAATGAACTCTCCTCACCTTAGCTAAGTTGCTAAGACTTATAACAGCAGTTTTCTCTTCATAATATTTTCTGTTTAAACTTTCTGTACAGATACAGTTCCAGAAACACATTTTATTTTGCTCCTTGTAGCATTGCTTTCCAAGGTACTCAGAAGAAGAAGAAAATCATAGATTTAGGTGCCCACACGACGGCCATGCATGATTCAGGTTTAGAAATTGATGTGAAAACCTCTGAATCATGGTGGTGTCATGGTACTCTGGTGGTCACCAGAAGTAAAAAGGATCACACAATTGCCAGGGGGATGTATTCAGCTTAACAAGATTTGTATTTTAAAATCTGCAAAACAATAAATTCCTAAAGCTTTAAAGTAAATTCTACAGAGCATATCAAATTCTGCTTTCAAAACTCCACCACAGCCCCCTCAGGACACAACCCGGGGAAGATATACAAACTTTTTTATTTACTTGTACTTTCTGTTACTTTTAAGTTTCCTTGAGCAGCTTTCTTTTCCTTTAATAAATAGAAATAAACCGGCAGCCTTAGTGGGACATTTAACTTTTGTCCCTTGAAGAAATCAACACTCATCCTCCTCGCAGGTTTCTAGATTGACTGTGCTCAGTGAGTGGGAGAGCACAGCAGCACCTTTGACTAATCCACAGGCAAAAAGAAACATGAATCAGCCCTGAATGTGCCTACCTGAATGATCTAAATACCAAAATAAATAGCTATTTAATTTTGTTTATATTTGCATTTGCACAAAATGAACAAGTTTATTCTGATATCCCTATCCTCTGTGAAAGCCTAGGCATTATGTTTCTTTCATTTACAGATATAATTTGAGTCAGATTACTTTTCCCTTTGCTTTTTTCTTCCTTTTCTTTCAGCCGCTCCCTTTAGTGGACGCCACATCTGCCTCCATCTCTAGCATCCGCCTCTGTCACACCAACCCTCTGCACACCAACCCTCTGCACACCTCCTTCACTACATCACTGAATCTTTTCTGTGGTCTTCCACTTTTCCTCCTGCCTAGCAGCTCCATTTTTAATGACCTTTGCTCAGTATATCCACTATCCCTCTTCTGCACATGTCCAAACATCTCAGGCTTGTCTCTCTAACTTTTTCTCCCAACTGAAAAAAACCCTCCATATTTCATTAGCTGTTAAACATGCCAGTTGGAGCCAGTTTAGTTGTCATTTTTAAGCTCCCTTATTCTTAACTTTCTGTGTTAAAAGAACATTACTTTATGATGACCTGTGTTTTAGCTTTAGTCTTGTCCATTATTACTGTCTACTGTCTGTAAATTTCTAGGTTTGAGGCAAAGTCAGTCTATTCTGTCTAAGCCACTGAGATGGGTCATTCATACATGAACTTTTGCCCATCCTTTGTGTTCTTTCCCCCGATGCGTTCGGTTATGGCAATAGTGTGATAAGAGTGCCACTCCCAAATTACCATTTTTCCATGAGCAGGGTTTTGGTTGTGAAGATGCATATTTTAATCCAAACCACTTTTTTCCCCCTAAACCTAGCCAAATAATTTTTAGTGCCTAAACTCCTGGCCTTGGCCACGCATCTGTAATTTATGCCATTGTTTCCCTGTTAATGTGGGCTTTATGGCCCTCAAAAATGACCTATGAATGCTCAGCATCAAGTATGACATTGTGTAAACGGTATCTGCATTTTCTTAAATAAGCTAAAGTTTAATTTACCTTCACACTGCAAAGCTGGAACAACATTAGTAGCTGGCTATTATATTGTTAGCAGGAGAGTGCACAATAATGCTCTACTGTAAAAAACAAACAAACAAAAAAAACGCTGCAAAGTGAACATCAAGTGATGTCCGTCAAAGATCCTGCTAGACCGTGAGACAAATGCATTTTATAATTAAGAATAAAAAGTGTGTCGCTGTCTCACTCACTAAATCAAATGGAGGAGGTGAATGAAAAATAAATCCTATAAACTGAAAATATGAGTCGACATTATAAACATATTCATTTACAGTCATGTGATAAAGAACGTTTTCCCAGGTTTGTAAAAGTAGACTCAGCAGATGGCAGGGATGTGAGTGGAGAACCGGATCTCAGTACTTCAGTTCCTTGGAATTGTTAGTGTTCTGCTTGATTCCACTTGCACCTGCACTGCAATCACCTGCATCCAGGACAGAAACAACTGCTATATACAGCTAACATAACTCTTTGCAAGTGCTCGTGCAGATAGCATGCTAGCGCCAAGCTAGCCAAGAACCCAGAGTGATGTTAAAGCTGAGTGAGTGCTGACCACAGGCCAGCAACCAGACCCTGAACTTCACACAGGTAACAAAGGGATGAGCAGTCAGGTTGCAGCCTTCGTTCTTACCTGTTCATGTTTCTAAAGTAGCGATCGCTTTCATCTTTGCTTTGTGTCATCAGGTTTTTGTTCATACCTAAATATGAAGAGAAGGATCATATGTGTCCTCCTTAGGACAGGGATTTGTGTTGATGTGTGGGACTGTAGCTTTTAGGTTTATATTATTTAATGGTAATCACAAGACAATGTGTTTCAGGTCATTTTACGGAAAACATTTTTAAAGTAACATTAGTGTAACAAATTACTTTCTCGTGTGTATTTATGTAATAGATTCCTTTTTTTGCATAATGACACCAAAAGAGGGGAAATATATCTAACATTTTTAAAAAATGTGACCAAGCAACATGCAATTAATTTGCACAGATGTAATGTCTTTGATATGCTGCTTAGTGATAGGTGGTGATCCTAAAGCAGAGCCAGCGGGAACACAATGAGAATCGATAAGATAATCAATAAGAGAATCGATAATGGAATTAGAAAGGGTAAATTCTTCACATCACTTCCCATCCCTAATAATCAGTGGTTTTACAGGTCTCTGAATAAAATCTTTGCTTAGTAAAAAATTAACAAACTACAATTTAATGAGTGAAATGATTCACAATTTTATCTTTCCCCTTTGAGAATGAACAAAGGATCAAACAGGTTGTTTAAAAAAAAAGAAAAAAGCTGAATTGTCCTTTTATATTCCACTCGAACGTGTTCGGCTTTTAAACTAACATGTTTACACTTCAGCTGGAGGGTTTTATGAGGTGTCGTATGTGGGAGTTTTCTGTGAAAACAGCAGGAACCCATCAGAAACCATTGATACCATGAAATCGCGGATCAGCAGTCCCGCTGGAATGAGACGCAGTTTTCCAGAGAAACTTTTCAGTATTAATGTTAATTATGAAATGGAAGCTGTGATTCAAATCCATCAGGCTTATGTAACGCTGTGACTTCCTAGGGTCAGGATCCACCTACACGGCAGCTATCTGACAACACACAGCATTTAGACAACTACTTGAGGTGGAAACACATAAATCTCTCCATATATGCACTGACAAGGGTGACTGGATGTTGTATCCATGGCTACCTCCTCACGTAATCTGCATTATTTTTATCACAAAAGCCGTCCTGCTTTTTCTCCTGAGCCTCCTGGTAGCATGATATACGCAGATTCAGTTCTATATGTGAAGAAACTAAACCGAAGAGGCTCAGAGAGACTCAGGGAGGGTGTGATCAGTACGAGCAAACTGGAGTCTGTGTGCCTTTAACTGGTGAAATGATTTCCATTTCAACTGACAGGCGTAGAGCTGCGCCTACAGACCCTTTCAATGAAATATAACTTTTTTTCTCCCCACTGTTTTTCCTCTGGACTAAGGATGAAAAGTATTTTGTTGCTGCGTCTGTATGGGCCAGGATGACAAATTCTTCAATCAAGAGTAGCCGGTGGGCTGCGTTAATGTCTCTCAGAAGAAGTTTTTAAGACATACAATTTGACTACACTGGAAATCAAATATATTCACAGTCATTCAGAGTGAAAAGCCAGTTATCATAGTGAGGGGGAGGAAGGTGGAGGCATCATATTTTTCTAAAAACATGAATAATGCCTCTCATTTTCAGGAGATCTCTGTCTCTCTATTTTAAGGCGAGAGAGCTTCTGAAGCTCCTAAACTTCCCCTGGGAAAAATTATTTTTTAATCTAATGCACACAAATTATGGATGTTGTAATACAATATAAATTCATATGCACCTCTAACAATATGGAAAGAAGCCACTTAAATATTCCATTTTACACACAAGATGATTTACTATAAAAAATTCTGAGCATCGCGAGATTCATTATCCAGTCATCTGCTATACGGCTGTTTAGTATGCGCAGAAAATGATTCCTCCTGATGACAAGTCGACATGCAAAGGCAGCAACAATTTCACTGGGGTAAAATAAAATTTTATTAGCAGAGTTCTCTCCACTATATGATGACGGTGTGCATTTGAGGTCGTTAGAGACTCGTTCGTTTTCGTGCCCTGTGGTATCCATTAGCTTTTAATAGTTTCAAGTGTTATTTTCTTCACATGACTTCTGTGCTTTCCTTTTGTTATCTGTGTTTCTGGTCTTTGTCCAGGAACTTCCTGGCTTATTTTGAGGAGATTTTGTAACAAATGTAAACTATAAAGAAATGCTTTTGCATCTGAGATATCTTTCAAGTTTGAATTAATGCCAGTACATCCAAAGTTACCTGATTAATTACCTGAAAATGTCCCACTAAAAGTTCCATCGTCATTATCCAGTCAGCTGCAGGTTTTTTAGTGGACTTGGCTTTCAGGGTATCAAAAATCATTGCACACTTCAACTTTTAGATATGTTTTGCGTTTGATCAGGTGTTTCCTCAGATTAGATCTGCTCTACATTTTGTACTACAAACATTCCGTAGAGTTTTGAAAAGTATAACCACACCTTTGACCTGTGTGTACTTGTTGCTCCTCAGCGCATTGAAAGCACACGTCATATTGTCTCATTGTCTAACACTCTGCTAAACCAGATATGCTCTGGTGCCTAAATTTGGCATCGCCTTATTTAGTGTGAATTTGTTCTAATTCAGATGACACTCTAAAAAAAATTCAATACCCAACCCTACCTTTATGATCTTCTTTTCTGTTGTTTTGCACTGTAACATGTAATTATGCATGTCAGTATAACAATACATTACCAAAGTTATTGTTATAACATGGAATTTGAAATGGTCCTGGGTCGCTGACCCAGTGTTTTGAGTTTATTGTTATCATTTTCTAGTTTCTTCTGTTTTTGTATTAGTTCTTAGGGTTTGGGTCTTGCGTTTAGTGTTTCTGTTATCCCTACCTGTGTCCTCTCCCAGTGTTCTGTTCGTGTCTCCGAGTCTGTGTAAAACAGTCTCTGAATTTCCTGTTTTACTTTGAAGGTCTGTGTCTAGTTATGCCCATTAGTTTCAGCTGTGTCCACCCCTGCGTGTCATTTCCTCATTACCTGGTGTGTATTTATAGTGTGTGTTTGCCTCACTCTGTCGTCATTCTGTCTGTGTTACTTGGTAATCACTGCGTCTCTCTGCTCTTCATTCCAGCTCTCCATTCTCTGCTCGTCATCCCCTGTGTCATCTCCATATGTTTCCCTGTGTGTTATTCCGTGAGTTATGGTTTCGGGTTTGGTTTGTTATTAGTTTCCCCAGTTTAGGTGTATGTTTAGTTCTGTCCTCGCTTTTGTTATTTTCACTGTCCACAATAAAGCTCCCGTGCATCACAGCAAGTGCCTGCATTTTGGGTCCTTCTTCACAACACCACACGACTGCTGCCCCAGCCGTGACAGAATTACAAGTTTAAAATGTCTCAAGTATGCAAATGTTAACTTGAAAATTCATGTAGAGCTAAAATCAAAAACGTACACAAAAATGACCAGAATGGCATTACATTTCCATGACTGCCATTGAGGTGCATCATGAACAACTGGTGGTTAAGGGCATGCTCACATTACGTGGACATTTCATCATCATCACCACTGGAAGCTGTTTTCAAGGTGTGTAAAACTGGTTAGAACTACAAGGAAAAAAGATACAAAAGCTGAAACGCGTTTTGAGTTTGCTGAGGTATAAACTGTGGTTTTCTTGAGACTGCAAACTTTACTAAAAAGTTTGTTTCAGCTATGTTAATATTAGTCAACCGTTACATAAGATGATCCTGACACCCTTTTTTATGGTGCACGGACCAAATTAAAAGCAGATTAAGTGTTGTAATAAGCCTGTCTGTTTTCCCACACGTAATCACTTCAGTTGTTATTTACTGTAGCCATCGACAGTGCACTCTACACACAGTCTATTGACTAGCCTTAAATTAGTTTTGATGACCTTGCCAGCATGAGATACACACTGAACTGCCACTAACCAGGTAATGTTAAGTAGTAATTTCCCTCATAACCTGTTCACACAAAAAACACACTCAGTTTCCTTTTGTGTATGTTTGACAAATACATCAGGTAATATGTCATGCATGGTTGCAGGTTATACATGCGTCTTCTAAAAAGTAGAAATATATTTCTCTCTGAAATACTTGACAGTTAAGAAAAATACCTTTATTTTTTAATATGTGTTTGAATTCTTGCAGTCAATATCAAACTGTGTAAGTTTCCATAATAAAAGAGCTAAAGTGATAGAAGATACTGATTTTGGCATGGTATACTGCAATATCCCCAGAGTTGTTTCACTGATTTGTTGCATAATTTGGCAAACTTCATCCCTTGTGCCGCAATAAAAATAACATTGTTTATATTTTCCTTCTTGTTTTATATTTGTGTGACAAAACTTGGTGCTGGATCTTTTGTATTTTTATGTTTTCATAGAAATGAAATGGTAAATTAGGTTTTGTGTATTTTTCATATTACTCGATTATAACTTAGTTCAATTGCTCTGTAGAATTAATGATATGAAGGTTATAGTGTCAAGGCACGTCTTAAGCAGTAGTATAGGGCTATTGATGATCACATGGAGGTAGCATAAAATAAATAGATATACTACCAGCAAGTTATTCATCATTCATCAACAGTAGCAGTGCAGTTTGTTTATGTCATCGTGGTTATAATAGCATTTATAACTGAAGGTTTTTCTTTCAGTTATTTTCCCAGACCTAGATGATCACATTTGTTTGTGTTTTTTGAATGAGGAGGACTTGGAAACTTTGAACTGTTTTTGTGGGAATCATTAAACATTATAAAAACAGTCACAGACATTACTGAAAAAACTGTCCACTACCCTGCACACACACCAGACTGTCTGCAGCATTCAAATCTAAGGAAAGCTCTCTGTGTCCATTTAAGAGATCACAGTGTCATAGATGAAGAACTAAAATGCCCATTGAGCGACTTTATTGAGCCAGTTGGATTAAATTAGTAAACTGTTTTGTCCATCAAGGTAAACATCTGAGGAATAGGGAAACTGATACTTGCTGTTCCAATCTGTGTCTTTTTAAATCACACATTTACCCCAGTTTTATGTCACAGAAAAGTTGTTTTCGTCTGTATTGTACTTTAAAAGATTTCAAGAAAAAGAAACTGAAGAATTGGTAGAATGTGAAATAGCTGTTCATTTGCAGTGAAAAATTACTGACAGTGATGTTCAATAATTCTGACATAGAGCTCCATGCACCATGAAACCAATGACAAAATTCAGGAAAGGCTTGCATCTTTATTTCTGAATTGATAAACCAGGAAATAATCAGTGATGTTTTTGAAACTGGCATTTTGATTGATGATCTAAACAGGTATAGAGTATTACTTTCACGATCCTGTGTCTGACTGGTGTTGGGCTCCAGTTTATGTTGTAGCTTTTGATAGACAACTTATTTCTGGGATATTAAGAGCAGAATACAATAATGTCAGTTTTATTTGAATTCAGAAGCAGGAAATTAGACATTTCTGCAGCTTAACAAATTGCTATTTCATCTGGCTTCTTGAGTAGATGAAGCTGAGTATCAACTGCATAGCAATAAAAATTTTTGCTATGCCCTTAAATGATACTGCCGAAGGGAAGCATGTATAATGTAAACAAAATTGGTCCTAGCAGAGAACCCTGTGGAACTCCATAATTAACTTTAGTATGTGAAGAAGACTCCCCATTTACATGAACACATTTTAATCTATTAAATAGATTTGATTCACTCAGCCCAGCACATTTAATATCTGCTCTAAACTTTGTAAGAAATTATTTTGGTTTCTGCTAGACCTCACTGCACTGAGGTCTAGCAGGACAGCTAGCACAGAGATGGCTCTACTTTCAGGCCATAAGTAGGTAATTTGTGACCCTCACTAACACTACTTGTGTACTGTGATGATTTATGAAATTTGAAGGCACTGATGAGCTGTGTGGCTTGTTTCTAGTCAGTAACACTGGCAAGACCTAGCTCATTAAAGTGCTCCATAAAAACCCTCAGAGCTGTGCTGTGGTTTTCCTCCCTGACACATCTTTTTAGATTCTGGTTGTGCTTTGGTTTGGGTTTTTCAACTAAACAACATTGCATGTACCATTTCTTCACCCATACACTGATTTACACCACTGATTATACAAACCGTGGTTAGATTCTTTCAAGTCTGGTTTGTGACAATCTGTGAAACTGTTAAGAGCATTGGTCTGTTAAGACCATGTGAACTGAGCACTGCTGAGATTGCCACCTCTGCTAATTGGTGGTGTTGTGGTGATATTGCACTTGAAAATCATGTAATTCTGTACCCAAAATATATTGTGGAACTCAGAACTGCAGAGCATCTTCTACTTTTACAGAGGAAAGCTTGTGTTACCTTGATGCCAAAATGAGTAAGACAGGAAACCTTTACAGATTGTGTTTCCAGGCCAGAAATTCAAAACTAAACACTACTTCCTGAAACACTAATCTCATTTCATTTCAAAACGCAGAATGCAAGACAATAAAAGACAACTTGTAAAATAGTAAAGTATTTACTGAATGCTAGGTGGGGACTGGTAACTGAGGGACCCAGGAGAGCTGTGAGGGACAATAGGGTCTTTTTTTGCATCTTCAGGGGTGGGTGGGGTTCGTCCACTGGTTTTCTCCCTCGGAAGGAGGATGATGGACAGTGAGCAGGCAAGCAGGGAAGTGATGTGAATGTTTCAAAGCAGGCTTTCTGAGGAAGCTGACCAGCTCAGTAGACACAGGTTGGTTTGGAATATAAGAAAATCACTTTTTAACCAGCAGGGAGGCACCGAGAACAAGGGAAAAGGACATTAATGCTACAATGAGGTAAGTTCATAAAAGTGTTACAAAAAGACCCTGATTACCACACTTAAGAGGCTGAGAATCTGGGAGAGACTGGATGCAGGAGCTGGTCCTCTTATACAGTGGCTGATGGAACAGGTGGCCTGGCTGAAGAATAGGATAGTTGGCACAAACAAGGGCTGGATTGTGACATGTACACTCCAGGTTTCTGCAAAGGCATTTCTTGTGCATGAAGGTATTTTTTGTGATGTATTGAAAGTTTATTTTCCTCTAAAATTAAGATGGAAGTAAAAATAATGTGTGGGATGCTTGCAGAGGTTTCAGATTTTCCAACTGTGCCTACATTTTACCAGCTTTTTTGGAGCGTTGTATAAACTGCATCATCTGGACACATCTCCTCTGTATACACTCATTTGACTCACCAATTAAGTTACGCAATTGCTTAACTTGTATTTGAATATGTCACGACAGGGTTCGTTGGTGTGTTTGGGAACAGGACCCAGAAGCAGACGCTGAGAGAGGAATTGCAGGTTTTCAACAAAAAACGAGCCTTTAATTGTGACTGATTAACAAAATTACAAAACTGGAAAACAAACTATTAGCTATGAATTGTTAACTGTGAACTAGAAGAGAACTATGAACGTGAGAAAACTAAGGCGTAGGACAACAGATGACCCGACAATGAACAAAGCTAGACAGAGGACTTAAATACACACAGGAGGTGATCAGGGGAAGTGGGAACACATGGGGAAACAGCTGACTGAAATAAACATAATGACACCATGGGGGAAGTAAAACTAATGAACAAAGAACACAAGACTCTTTCAAAATAAAACAGGAAACTGGGAGACGTAGACATGACAACACAAGAACTAAATATCACAACCTAGCATGAGAAGCTCACAATATAAACTCAAAAACGCTGGATCAGAGACCTAGCCCGTGACAGAATATCAAGAAGATCTCACCTGGTCCTGTCATCATGGGGCTTCTGTAGACTAGAGAAGAGATTTAAGGGCATTGGCTCGGAGTCAGTGGAAAATTGGATGAAGATCAACGTAGATGTTTTCATTCAGTGCCAGATATGCATCCTGTCCGACCATGTCTATATGCTATTTTTTCATACTATTGTGAATGTGCGGAAAAAACAATGAACTGTTTCCAGTAAGGAAGCACATTCTGATTCT
Organism: Pelmatolapia mariae; assembly: GCF_036321145.2. NCBI lineage: Eukaryota > Metazoa > Chordata > Actinopteri > Cichliformes > Cichlidae > Pelmatolapia > Pelmatolapia mariae. Next base: position 11,259,356 of record NC_086231.1, read on the forward strand.
GTCCAAATATGGATCTTTGGAGCTAAGATCCATATTTAAGTATAATGTAACTAGCACTGTTCTAACATTTAGCACATTTAAAAAAAAATATTTCCATAACCTTCAAATTCTTCTTTAGACAAAAATATAAAATTATGGAATCACTTATGTAAATTGTTGTTCACATTGTGCAATTAGAGAAATGCTCTGTGATTTATCATTTTAAATTTTTAAATATGATCACTGTAAGAAATGGAGTTGCAGCTTGAGTGGATGCTTTATTCTGAAAAAACTTCAACTAATAACAGTGACACCCAAAGCCAATCAACACCTCTATTTTAAAGTAAGGATGTTACATGATATTTTTTCTTTATTTGAATTCTTTTATATTCCTAAGATAATGAAGACATGTTCATCAAGGGGATTAAAGTTGTGTTGGCATTGTAATGTTGAAAGAAATAGAAAACATCATCACTGTGTTGGTAGTCCTTGAGGAGGCAGTAATCCTGTCTGATGTCCCAAGTGCTATTGCCATGATGATAGGTCTTTTTTGCCCATTCCATCTAAAGAAACTTAAGTACACCTTTGAAGTCATTCATAGGGGCTTTATAACCATTGGTGGAAGGCAGGGTTCCTTTCTTGTGCATAGTTTAAGAAACAGACTCCTCAGGTGTGAATCTTAGTCAGTCAGTCAATCAATCAATCAATCAATCAATCAATCAAACAGATTATTATGGATTTGGTTTTCATGTGCATATGTACCTATTTCCAGTGATATTAACTTTAATAGCAGGTAATTAACTAGGTATATAATTATTTTTCTTTCTTTCTTGTTTGCCATATTTTTCAAGCAACCTGTATTTGGCGACAGTATAATAAAACTGAATATTCTGTTTTTGGTGTGACACCCCAGTATTTTTAGTGGCCCCCATATGGCCAATGTAAATGTAAGATCTAAGAGTAACCTAACCTTTGCTGAAACAGATAGTGGAAAATTCAAAGAAGCTCAAATATATTATATTTACTTATATTTACTTTACCTCCTATTTTTATGTGTGGTTTCTACATGACCTGTCTGTCTACATGGTGTTTTGCATTAGTCTTAAGAATTTTTGCTAAACCATATCCTGATTCTGTAGAAAATTTCCTTCTCAAGATAAATAGCTTGAGCACACAAGATAATTCATTTGTTCTCACAAGACTGAAATATCACTTATTTGAGCAAAAAAAATAACTTGATCCCACATGCCGAATAACATTACTTTATGGCTTTGTAAAAAACAAAAATATGGAGCTAAATCAGTACAGTGAGAACCGATCTCTGCAGAAAGAAAGTGTGAATATTGCCTGTCAGCTTCTTGCCAGCTACAGATAATGTGCAAGACAGATAGTTGCTGACATCTAAAAGGTGTGGGTGAGACAGGTTTTACAAAGCTGTCTGACATGCCATCCAAACAGATGAGATTTCAGTCAATGTTTTGTTTCTGTTCAGGTATTTAAGAGCTGCAGTCTAAGAGGCTGTAGCATTAAACCAACAGGAAAGTGCAGTTCCTTGAATGAATGTTTCTGTCAGTCAGAGCTTTGGTGAGAATCTTGAAATATGGGGACTGTATTCACCTTCATCAAACTGATGCAACTGCCATTAATAGCTGTAGCATTAAGGCTTTTCACTTTAATTTACGAAGACAACTCAAAAACCAAAACCAACTTTGACAAGTTTTGCCTGGCTTTGTTTTTGCGTTTTAGTTAATTTTTAAAGGATTTGTCTAACAAATAATTTGGCTTGCTGAGTGGTTAATATCATATCCAAAAACAATTGGTGTAGTCTTTCAGGGTGAAATTGTATTTGCATTTTATCTAGCAGTAAGTGAGACAGGCAAAATAAACAAAAACCTTTATTGATGTCACAGTTTGTGCAAAGGTTTCAAGGGCAAAATGTGCTGGAAAAAGTGCTTTGTGCCCACGGGTTGCTGGTTCAGGTAAGTAACTACTGCATTTTAAGGAAAGGTTTCAGGTGAGTTTTCTTTGATTTACAGCAGCACAGACGTAGATAAGCGTTCCTTCACATACTTGAGTGCAGGCAAGTGTTAGCACGGTCTACGGATTTGAGTTCAGGCAAGTATTTCTTTGTGGGTGAGAGTGGGGCAGGCAAAGTTTTCTAGAATGCCAGCAGGTGGGCGGGCACATCAGGACAAGATCATACTTGTGTAGTATAGATACACCCATGCACACATTCACACATCAGAGAGGAAGAGACTGAAGACAGCAGGTCTGAACCTGAGAGGACAGAGGGACCATGGCAGTTGGCTGTTTACTTAAACCCAAAAGACCAGGGGAGCAGCAAGAATATATAGACTGTCTACACACAGAGGCGACTGAACACAAGTGGCTGCTGCTCAAGACATGGAGCAGGTCATCTACTGATTGAAATGTTGATAGTTTTCCTTTGAGTATTCCTTTGAAAGTATCCTTTGAGCAAGATCCTAAAGTTTAGGATCTTTAGGATTAGGACCTAAACCCTGAGTTGCTCTGAATGCATTCGTTGGAGTGTGAATGTTTGCTAGAAAAAACCTTGAGTGCGAGAACAATAAGAATAAGAACAAGTCCATTTACTATTTAGGTGAAAGCAATGTGGACAGGCCAGATAATCGTAAAAAAGGGAAATCAGACACAAGTGGAGGTTAAAAGGGAGGGAAGACACAAACCGGAGGTTCAGGTGACACAAACAGGATGTGGAAAGTAGAAAAACAAGGACTACATTACAAGAACCCAGAACTGTGACAGCTTTGCTTTGATCTCATACAATATATACAGTACCATCTCTAATGAGAGGAAATTAGGTAAAACTGACCCAGGCATATCGAACTGTTTAAATCATAGTCTGGGTCAAACAATAACAGCTTCCAAACACAGTTCTGCACATTAATGTGCCAAATTTAGCTAACAAGACTTTAATAATCTCACAAGATAAAAAAAATTGAGGAGCCATCAAAATGATTGCTGTCTATTCCGATGAAGACACGAATTTGTGCGCCAAGCTTCATGCAAACAACCCAATGTTGTTGAGAGCATGTGGTGACAGCAGAGATAAAGTCAAGGGAAAATCTAAGTTATGAGCGCTGATCTTCTTTTCGCCATTAAATCTGGATAAAATGTCACTGCAATCCATGTAATAGCTGTGATATTTCAGCAAAGTGGCGGAATAAATGACCGTCAGACATTTTAGAGGGTACTAGAATCAGAAGAGCAAAAATTATTTAAAAAAAAACAAAAAAATAAAGGAGAAGTGCAGAAGTCAGAGCAATTTAAAATGACTGCTAGTTCAAAACTAGTACTAGTATTACAGTTTAAATATGCGTGTGCATGGAATTAACACATTTTTGCCTGTAAGGTGTTGTCTTAAATGATAAATATTTGATATCCTGAAGATTTGTGCCTTTAAGGCTGTTTCATTGTTCATTCATTGTTTATATAAACAGATCTACTGTCTCACATCGAAAACGTTCCTGGTTCAAAATTCTGTGTTATCTGGAGACCTCCTGATTTTCTGCATCATTTCCCTTCTGTTCCTGAGTTGTCCTTGTTTTCTTTCTGCGGACTCCCTCCCTCTTGGTTAATTCCTGTTGCTTTTCAAATTTTATTTGTTTGTTGAGTTTCGTGTCACACCGTACAATGCCCTTTGTTATCAGTAAGTTTTAAATTAAAGTTTTTTGTTTATCCACCCACTTGCAAGTCCCTGTTATGTCTGCATATTAGGTCCTCTGGGGTCCTCAAACATAAAAAATAAAAAGAACAAATGTCAAAATTACTCTTTTATCTGTGTTTTTGGAGTTATTTAGCTTTGTTTGTATTCACTGATAAATTGTCAGTTATTCATAATTTAATATTTTTAAAAAACAGTTCTGTGTGGTGGGTTGTTTAATATTTTATGACTGAGTTCAGTAGAACCGAGTCTACACTTTACATTTATTTTAATGACAAATTTCAAATGCGTGCAGTGTTGTGACTTTAGTTGTTTCCACAGTTGATCAAGAAGAAATATTGCCTTGACAGCTGGGGTGAAAGGTCGGGAGGGAATCCATACGAGGCAACATTAAACATTGATCTCTGTAACCTACTCAGGGAGTCTAGCAGCATGGCTCCTGCAGCTGGTTATGAGGAGATGGATAACAAGGCAGAGGAGTCCCCACAGCAGCGTGAGGTTTCCCTCGTGGCTTGGAGCTCTCCTGGTGGTCCCTGACCTGAAGTCCAACCTTGTCATTATTGCTGTCCAGGTGGGAGGGGTTGCTCGCTGACACCATTAACATCATTCTGGCTTTCGACTCAGGGAAGCTTCCCTCTCTTTCTCACATGTACAGTGTATACATCTAGAAGAAAGACAGGAAATAGACCACACACTCTGGTCTTTCTGCAGCTTCATCCATCATTTGAATGACATGAACTCTCTTACAGAAACAATATGAACCTTTACAGTTTTTACAGATTTAAGTCATTAAATCTTTTGGGGGTTATTTTAGCAGTTAATTATGCCATCCCACAAAGATTAATTACCACCATCCAGCCTTTTTAACCTGCGGTTTTTCACATCCCAGAATAAGCACAACCTCAGATATGTCCCTTAGTGAAGGCCTCTTCACACTATAATGAGGCATATTAAACCATAAAGCCAAGAGTTCAACACAGAATATCGCTAATACTATTTTGGATTCATCTAGAAGGTTTCTGGCAAGAAGTCACGGTTTTTAGTTGCACAACTGAAGATGAATCCTCCGTCAAAATTACCCAGACAGGCTGTGTTATGTTAATTAGATAAGTTGGAAATGAAATGTGGGAGAATGTTCAGAGTTTATAAGTTACCCACCTTTATTTCTAAAGGTGTTTTTTCTTATATTATGTATTATTTTTACAGTACTTGTAAATTGTGATTCTACTCTGGCTGCCTCTGTACATATTGTTTTATGCATGACAAAAAATAAAATAAAATGCATGAATAAAATCAGTCAAATCAAAAACAACTCTTTAGAACAGAGTAGGTGTTTGTTTCTCTCTTTTCTGCAACTGCACATTCATAAACAAGTTGTGTAACATTACAGTGTCTATCCAGAGAAGACATGACATATTGCACACCTGTTCTCTTCTTCTGATTCTCTTTGGAGGTGGTGGGCTTTGGTCTTGATGGAAAAAATATGTATATAACATATATGTAGTGATCAGTAGATGAAGGAATCCTTTATTTCAGAAGCCATCAGATGCATGAGCAGCTGATTAAAGGTGGATAACTTTGTTATGTATCATAATGAGTGGGCTGAGAAGTCAGAGCCATAACTGTGCACAGACATTTTGTGCTAAGTGGCCTGATCCGGGACAGAAGAGAAGAGAACTGCTTTTTTTCTTTTAATTTTTAGATTCATTCATGCATTCAGAATGAAGAAAGCATGTATTCAGCTTTGCCTGGAACATCTCTCCAGCAGTCATAAGTCTGATTTGATCTTATAGTTTTCTATCTATTCTTTCTTTGAGTTATTTGTCTGTTAGTCTGAGGGTTGGAATATCTACAAGGGAGAAAAAACTGGACTGAGGCCACGAACAGTGTTAAATTATTTATTCATAATGAATCTTTTGTGAATAATTTTTATTCTTGCACGTATACCACACATATTTGCATGGTATTTATTTTATTTTATTCTGTTTAATAATCAATAATTTTATTCTTTTATTTTGCAGTCCTGTTTTATGTGTTCACATAACTACTGAATATCACTAGTTATGTCTTGCTGCTCAGTCCCTGAATTTTTTATAAGCTATGAAAGTGGTACTGTCATGGTCCTGGTGTTGGTGATGTGGTGGTGCTGATGCTTTCCGTCTGGTCCCACCTGGAATTCATGAGCTACTTGGCTGCCTCTCTCCACCTGTAGCTTGTCACCAGTATTCAGCGTAGTAGCTTCCAGGACTGGTGTAGACCATCACTCTCCACCAGATCGTCAGCTAAACCATAGCAGTAAATCGGTCTTCATGTTTCGCTCATTCAAGTGTTTCCTTGTGTGTAATCTCGTGCGCCTTCTCCAGCTGCCTTCTCCTCGGGTTCATTCCTCACCTACCTCTGTACCTACCTGGATTTCTCTGAAACTGGCGTTTCGCTCCCGCTGCTGCCAAACTAAATTCACCTCCCAGTCACGACTGCACCTCCTGTGGAATAAATGGAAAACTTACCCGCCTGCTGTCCTGCTCTCCGTAATCATCCACAGCTCACGGAAATCGTGAGTGGACATCCCACCTCACCTGCCGCTCACCTCACCGTCTTCCCCAGAGAATCTCCCCTCCCTCGATGATCCTCTCGCCTGCCTGCCAAGTGAGTCATCTCCTTTCACTCTGTTGTTGCAAGACCCACCTAAAGCAATCAGTTCTGGTAATAATACCTCTCTCTTCCCATTGCAGTGGAGCCTGTCCCTGTGAAACTCCTTCAGTGCCTCACTTTATCTGCAACAATTCTTTTTTTTTAATAAAATCCGTTTAAGTTTGAACCCTTCGTGCACTGAGTATGCTTTTGGGTTCATTCTCGCACTAGCCTCTCAGCCCTTTCTGTCATTATGATCTGGCCACACATGGACCCAGCACACCCAATTTGCTCTGCAATTAAGAAACAGGACGCAGTGCTTGGTGTACATGAGCAAGTGCTACAATACCTAGATCAACACTGTCAAGCGACACTCAGGACAAGATGTTTTCTGTTCTCCAAGAAATTCATGCCATCTTTATCTCCCACTTCAGCTCAGACAGCCCAGGCCTCCCCAGCTTTCCCAGAAACCGTCTTCAATCTGCACTCCCCTCAGGCCCCACTAACTCGGACCCTGCACCTCCTGCTATGGCAGGTCTCTAATCTGTGTCAGAGGAGTATCAAGATTATAGGAGATAGTCAGTAAAAACATGGCGCTGTCCTCTCTGGACAGGCTGTCGACCTTCTTCTAGGTGCCCCGCTTCCCTCCAGCCATTTATACAATCTGTCACAGCAGGAGAGGGAGGCAATGGAAAGTACATCCGTGAGTCACTGCCTGCAGGAGTCACCTGCCCGTCCTCCTCTCCAGTAGGAGCTAAGGGGATTTTTGTGGCAAAAAAACATACAATCAGACCGTGTATAGAATATTGCAGGCTTAATGAAGTCAGAGTCAAAAATAAATAACCCCTGCCTTTCATTAACTCTGCCTTTGAACCTCTCCACTGAGCTTCACAAAGCTTAATCTTCACAATGTCAACCATCTTGTCCGCATCCGATAGGTCGACGAATAATAAACAGCTATTAATACCCCTCTCACACACTTTAACTACCTGTTCCCTTTGGACTCACCAATGCCCCAGCCATCTTCCAGGCCTTAGTTAATGACATGTTAAGAGACTTCCTAAATGTGTTTATCTAGCTTGACAACATTTTGATGTATACACGGTTTTCATTTTTTATGTTCCTGGTAGAACACCGTGCTCGCCAGGCTTGTTGGTCTTTGTTTTTTGGACACTTTAACTTTAATGGATCCTGTCACTCTAGTTCTAGAAACGTCAAACCCGATGACACCTGCAAGTTGGAGTCTGAATGGATCTTTCCCGCCTCATGCACCATTGGCAGCCTAACTTGAGATACGGAGACTATGATCCAACAAGCCCTGCAAAATGACCCTGACCCTGGCTCAGGTCATCCTAACTGTCTTTAAGTTCCCTCCACAGTCCACTCCCCCATTATTCACTGGGGACACATGGCACGATTCACCTGCCACCCGTAGATAAGCAGAACTCTGTCTCTCCTTCTCACACTACTTCTAGTGGGACTCCTTAGAAAAGGACGTCAAGCACTATATAAATTTGCTACCACTTCAGAGATTGCAAAAATCCTGGTTGACCATGTTTTCAAGTTGTACAGGCATACCCATAGAAATTGTGTCTGAGAGAGGTCCCCAGTTTGTCTCCCAAGCCTGGAAAGATTTCTGTACCATGTTAGAAGCCAATGTTTGTCTGAGTTCAGGTTTCCATCTGCAGACCAATGGACAGACGGAAAGGCTGAATCACCCGAATAATAATAATAATAATAATAATACATTTTATTTATAGGCGCCTTTCAGACCCTCAAGGTCACCTTACAGTAACACGTAAACAATAGCATAAAAAACATAAGAAAAATGTATATATAGCAAACATGGTAGATAAAATTTAGACATAAACAGTCATAAAAGTATAAAAGCAAATATAAAAACTGAGCAAGGTAAAAATGGCCTAAGACAGATCAGGTGTATGCAATTCTAAATAGATGAGTTTTGAGTAGTGATTTAAAAGTGGTGAGACAGTATGTGGTCCGTAGAGCAAGTGGAAGTGCATTCCAAAGTCTCGGGGCAGAACAACTAAAGGCTCTGAGTCCCATGGTAGTCAGGCGAACAGGTGGAACTGACAGAAGGGAAGCTGAAGAAGAGCGGAGTGTACGAAGGGGTGAGTATGTATGGAGAAGATTGGATAGATATGCAGGAGCAAGGTTATGAAGCGCTTTGAAAGTGAGAAGCAGGATCTTGAAATTGACACGGAGGTGAATTGGGAGCCAATGGAGCTGTTTAAGAACAGGTGTTATATGTTCAGTGGATCTAGTTCTGGAAATAATACGAGCAGCTGTATTTTGAACTAACTGCAATTTATGGAGGGATTTATGAGGTAGACCATAGAGAAGAGAATTACAGCAATCCAGACGAGATGTGACAAGAGCATTGACAAGTATGGCAGTACTGTGTGCTCTGAGTGAGGGACGAAGACACTCTGCACTGCATCATGGCCCAAAATCCAGCTCACTTTGTGAGCAGCCGAGGGAATCATCCTGGACCACCTGGGGCGATCGTGGCTCAAGAGTTGGGAGTTCGCCTTGTAATCGGAAGGTTGCCGGTTCAAGCCCCGGCTTGGACAGTCTCGGTCGTTGTGTCCTTGGGTGAGACACTTCACCTGTTGCCTACTGGTGGTGGTCAGAGGGCCTGGTGGCGCCAGTGTCCGGCAGCCTCGCCTCTGTCAGTGCGCCCCAGGGTGGCTATGGCTACAATGTAGCTTGCCATCACCAGTGTGTGAATGGGTGGATGACTGGTTGTGTAAAGCGCTTTGGGGTCCTTAGGGACTAGTAAAAGCGCTATACAAATACAGGCCATTTACCATCGGCGCCCCATGCGCCCCACCCCCAAGTGTCCACGCCTGCGCATCCAGCAGCGCCAGTTGACAAGGTGGATCCGGGAGCTTACCCATGTGGTAAGCAGCGGCGGCGCAGCAGGCGTGGAAGTGAGCCGGAGCAACATATCAGTTGGAAGAGAAGCCGGACCGGACAGTACGGCGCCCTCGGGTGTGTAAGGACCCTCGCGCACCTCGACCTCCGTCTCCAGCTTGGCAGGTCACGTTGGCGCGCCAGCCTCCGGCTCACCCCTAGCCGGTCCTTCCCGCGCGCTGTCCACCTTACAATAATCACACGGTTGCTGTGACAGTACATTCAACGGCTGCAGCTCTCCCGCTGCCAGCCATACGTATCACCACCAAAAACAACAACAACAACACAAGCAGAGCACAGGCCGACAAGGCGTGATTGTGGATGCTGTGCAGGGGAGTCCACGTCCGCCACAATAATAAAGTATTTTCTATTTAAATATAGACTTTGTCCTAATTATGTCCTGAGTTTTAACTATTTAATAATAAAAAAGGAAACATCACAAAAAACACTTAAGGTCATGAAAATTCATTGCGATTTAGCAATTCAATGACGCATCCACCTTATTTATTGAAAAGGATCAGTGATACTGGCCCGTATTTACCTGGTATCGGATCGATACCAAAATATGCAGTATCACACATCACTAATGATAGACTGATCTCAGCTTTTCAGCAGAACTTCAGTAAATTACAGTTCCACCACATTTATACGAATGGTATACATCACTTAGTTTGCCTTAACTGGCAAAATAACTACCACAGAAGACTCCCATGAGGCACTCAGCCCACAATACTGGAAATGTGACAAGTGGAATCACACACTCGTTCACACTAGCACCACATACAGCAGGGGTGTCAAACAAACGGTCCACAGGCCAGAGCCAACCCACTAAAGGTTTCACTCAGGTCCACTGGATGACTTGAGAACATGAATCCCCTTTATTTTGCATGCGAAAGCATTGTGCTGCAAATTGTTAACCTGTTGACATCCACTAGATCACCAGCAGCCAATCTAGATGGGCTCATCATAGGACTGAGAGTATTTTTCCCCTGCTTTGGAAAGACAGAAACTCTAATGTCAAAATGAACGTGTGAGGCTTAATTTAAACTGCAACATTTTCTTGTTTCTTAAAATTGACTTCTTTAGAATTTTTTTTCTTCAAAACAACACTCAACCCAAGCCCTAAATGTGCTTTTACAAACTGCACAAATTTAAAGACTGACTGCTATATGACACACACACGCAGATAGAGATAAACAGATAGAAACAAAGGATCCAGCGAGCAGGAGGCAAGGAACAAAACATGGAAACAATACATGACATTGTGTGTCTGAGTTATTCAGCATAAGTTGGAGTTTTTATTCAGACCCAAGGAGGAAAAGTCCTTCTTAGACAGATTCCAATATCAAGTTCCAATATAAAGCATGTGTTTTCAATGTCATGCAGCATTTTATAGGTCAGCAATATCATCTTATCATGTGTTCCTGTCCGAAACCTCGGACAGGGGGATTTGCATAGTCTGAATATTTTGCTATCCTCTCTGTCTCCCTTGAACAATGGCCTGAACAAAGCAATATTGCATCCTGTGTGAAGACTCCAAAACCCTGACCTAAGACAAGTTGCAGGTGACCAACTTTCATGATGTTGGATTAAATCATTCAATGTTCTGAATCATCCTCCATATTTAAATGTTCTTACTGACATTAAGACATTACCTATGGCCTGCCGTACCACACCAAGGAACCATGTTGTCACGGGTTTGCGACCCAGTATTTGTGTTTCAGACTCTGAAATTATATTCTTTGATTATTGTTGTTCATGGTTTTGGTTTTTAGTTCTCAGCGATCTTTGTTCTCCCTCCTTTTGTGTTTACCTCAGCCTGTGTTTAGTCTCTGTGTGTTCTCTGGGCTGTTCCTGTGTTCCTTGTTTTTTGTTGGGTTACATGTGTCTCTGCGTTCAGTCATCTCCTGTGTCTCCCCAGCCAGCCGTGTCTCCTTGTTAAGTCTGCATCTCTGTGTATATTCATGTATTTCCTGTTTTACTTTGATAGTTCCTTTTCCTGTGTTCAGTGTATTCAGTTTTGCTTCCTCCCGGTCTTGTTGTGTCATATTAGTCCCAGCTGTTTTTCCCCTTTTCCCATTCCCTCATTACTCCTGTCTGTATTTAAGCCCTGCGTTTTCCTCTGTCCGTTGTTGCGTCATTAGCTTTCATGTACCCTCACAGTGCTGTGTTTCTCCCTTTGTGTTCCTGGTTCATTTTTAGTTTTCAGTTCCTGGTTTGTTTTCTATTTCAGTTTCTTGTTTCTAGTTTCCAGTTTAGTTTTGTATGTGATGTTAGAATTTTTTTCTAGTGAATAAAGCTGCCGCTTTGAGTTTAATTCCTCCCCGTGTATAAGTCCTGTGTTTGGGTCCTACTTTCTGCCTGCCACACAGCACAGCCATGACACTTGTAGACTCTTCTTTGATTTACGAAACAATAGACTGACTCCATGTGTAATAATTGAGTAAAATTGTTGAGGTTGCACTTCTTTTTCTTCAGAGATCTGTTTTAAACTAGTTGGGTAATGGCTTTTTCTTAAAGTGTGCAGATAAAGCCAATGTGAGTGTCCAGGTGAACTCCAGGACTCAGTGTCATCCTCAATAGTGTTGTTAAAGTGAAACCCACAGTATTTCAGTCCAGCCCTCACTTTGCTTGAGCATTCTCATGGAGGTTCTGCCACTTTAGGTGCCACTTCAAAGCAACTACTTGTCACTGGCACTGTATTATAAAGCCCTCCAGCACAGGCTCTGCACCAATGCAAGTTTATTAACCACACTCTGTGATGGTGAAGCACCTGTTTGTATCTGACATGGAGGAAAGTCCATACACTTAAAATATGAGTTCCGTTTGATTATTTCACAGCCTTTCCAGTAATAAATAAAATTAAATCGAGAAGTGTCTCAACCTTTTTTTATTATATTGTTGATATATGTCATCTCATAAGTTATTGAGTTACAATGAACAAGAAAGAACAGAGGAATTAAGATGGGAACATTTCAGAAATGTTGTTAATAAATAAATTAAACAGAAATAGAATAGTTTGATATCTAATAAAAATTTAGATGATTTTACTCTATCCTTTAAAGAAGTATAGATAGCAATAGAGACTTATTGGTAAGTGTGTGTTTCCCAAGAAAGGACAGAAGAGGGTATATCCCAAAGCTTGCTGCTGTATTTGTATCCTTCCATTCATCCACCCATCCGTCTTCTGCTGCTTATCTGGATCTGGATCATTCAAACCAGCATTCAAACCAGAGATGTTCCCCTGCCACCTCATGCAGCTCTTCTCTCATTCCCAAGCCATCTAAGAAATTTAATCTCTGCAACATCTCTATGGCCTGCTCCATGTTCCAGTTGGTCATGCTCACCTTGGAGGTGTCCATGAACTGAAATGAAAAATTGTCCTTATTACTCACCACAGCCGGCTGTAGAGATGTCCGGAATCCGGCTGCGGTGAGGAGCCGGATTCCCGGAACGTCACGGAACGTTGTTTCCGTGTAGACGATGGGGCTGGCGTGTCAGGCTGTGAATCTACCGGCTGTCCGGGCCGGTGAGTAGCCTGAGTTGGAGAGTGGAGGTGGAGGGTGGAGAGCAGGAAGTCCATGACGACTGGGTTGAGAGAGTCCACCAGCCAGGGAAAATTAAGAAGCGTTTCCTGCAGCCGCCTCTCCATGGCGCTACGCAACACTTCCTTGGACTTCTCCCACCACAAGTCACACAGTTTATAAACTTTATTAGTCACCTCCCTCTCCTTAACCTCTCTATTGAGTCTGCTGGATCCATGTCTGGCGGGATCATTCTGTCACGGCTTGCCCTGGCAAGCCGTGGGGATGTGAGGAAGGAGGACCCAAATGCTGGACTCTTTAGTGAAGACAGTGCGTTTATTTACAGTGAGGTAAATAACAGATGCACAATAAATCCCCGTTGCTCTCTAGACTCCCGTGTGTGTGTCCCACTCCAACGTCCATGCTCGTGCTCTCCACTGTCGTGTTTCTGCACACCCTGTGCATGCTGTCCTTCTTGTTCCACGTTCCTCCTGCAGGAAAACAACAGAAGCAGCCGTCAACTACTGACCCCCGCGGGCATACACGATCCGCACTACTGTGCACTACTGTGCACTACTGTGCACTACTGTACACTGACACACACTGACTTGGAGTTTAACTCAATGATCATACGTTGGTGGGCGCTCCATCAGTCTCTTAAATAGCTCCCCCAACGAGCCTGATCAGCAGCAGGTGTGTGGCAATGGTCTTGAGGTGTGGCCCGCCTTCTAGCAGGGCCACACCCGCCAGGTCTGAAGGTGCTACAGAAAGCAGCTGAAAGCAGCTACACTCATTTGTCACACTCATTGTAGAGAATGGACTGGAATTGGGCCAGTGTCTGCATGATGAAGAGAAAGATGAAGGTGAGCCACTTCAGTGGGTTTGTCACCGTCCACATTTTATTTAGTGAATGATCTCATTCATTAGCACAAACTGAAGTCAGAAAAAGCTGAATGCACTGTACATACACAAAGATTTTGTTCTTATAAATAAATGCTTCAAACACACTGCCTCAAACTTGAGCTCCAGTGAGAATTAAAATATCTCTATTTCTCTCAGAGTTCTCAGCATTCAGCTTTATTCTCTACATAATGTTTTTCACAGTAGCATTTCAGATAGTTTGGTCGGCTGATGACTCTCTGCTCAGACTCAGGCCATTACTGCTGACATTTCACTCTTGGACTTATGTTTCTTTTATGGGAGCAGAAACTGGTAATGAGGATTTCCTCACACTGAGGCTTCGTGTCTACCATTAAGCCTCACTGTAGAAATCAGGAACGTTATGATTCGCATATGAACACTTTTTATTCTCATCTTGTTTAATATTCAGCTCTGTTGCAATTATGTGTTATATACAAATATCGGACAGAGCATAAACCTCCTTGAGGTAAATTTTTGATTTGTTTTCTGATTTCTTTGCAAATAATTGAAATGACCGAGTCTTCCCTCCCGGTCGAAGATGCCCAGGAAGAAAGTCTGCAGTGTGCTACCTCCCAAATGACTCCGACATGCTGCAAAAACACAATTTTCTAATCTGCAGGAGACCTGTAACACCAGTCCAACGATGGCTGACAGAGCTTTTGATTAGTCTGTGTTTGTGGGTTTGATCCTCCTGATTCTCTGCAGCGAGGCAGCAACACATCAACACATCCAGCCTGTTCTGATTCTCCACCAGGAAAGGTGTGAAATGGCAGGTTGTGATTGTGTGTGTATGTGTGTTTGTGGGGGCGTGCTCTGGCCTTTTCCCCTCCTCTCCCACGTCCTCCAGCTCTGCCGCAGCATTAGCATGCAAACAGCAGCTGCAGCGCTGCACCCCATCGCTCACTTCAAACAGCAGCCCAACCTCAGCTCCCACACGCACACACAAACACACACGCTTAGACACACACACGCACACATGCACACTGTGACCATGTAGTACAGTTCATATATCACAACAGCAGACGAAATAGCACTTTGTACATGTCAATGAGATGTATTCATTTGACATTCAACCCACACAGTCAGTGACACACGCACACAGTTACCAACCCACACAGTGGAAGCACTGCACACGCACACAGTCTGCTTCTCTGCAGAACCAGTTCAGCTGTTCAGGATGTTTTCTTGATTCTTCACTTTCTTCCAAAGTACAAATTCAAACAGTCTGAGTGCAGAGCTAGATTTAAACTTGTGCATTAGGAGGTAACAGCACAGAGGCAGATCCCAGGAGCCTCTGGAGCTACACCACAACCGCCACCGCAGCCGACATATACCTCTTCAAAAATGTAACTCATACAGGAGCTATAGAAACTAGGCTAAAAATGAACATAAGTCTTAACTACTTATCTGAGTCTACACACTGGGTCTACATTGATCGATTGTGTAGAGTCTCAAAGCACAGTTATCTGCATGCTGAGAACAACTAGTGAGAACATATAAGTAACATAGCAAGTTTAGCTCTCCTTCGGACTCTTGTATGAATCCAGACAGCAAACCTGCTCCCAAACCAACACCCACAAAGCTCACAATTATCCCTAAGCTCACTGTGCACCCAACCCACTAATAAAAGACTGGACTAATAATGGCTCAGAGAAGCTGATGAACAGTATAGGTAAAGGTTTAGTGTTGCAGGGTTTAGTAGATTCACAGAAGCGCCAAAAGAAGTCCCATAATTACAAAAGATTTATATGTGCTCACTGCAGATGTCTTCTGTGTGCTTTATTTACAAGGGCGCCTGTTTGAGCACAACAGTAGTTTTCATGCCTTCCTATCACCTGTATCTACTTGGGGTAACCCTTTATTCTCTTTCCTGAACTGAAGAGTTTCTATGACACTTCAGGTCTGCTTCAAGAACAAAATGACTGTGTGTGGATTGGAAGATAATGAGGGTGATCTCTGCCTATACAGCTTGGGGGAAATTATCTTGGAAAAACCCCTTAACCAAAAAAATAAAAAACAAAACACTTTCCTGTTGAGTTTATAGGCTCAGTCACATCAACTAATCATAAAACTTCGACTCCATTTTGTTAATGTTGGTGATTGTCAGCTTCAAAAAGGACGATTATCAAAGATATCCTCGTTGGCCAATGGCCGTTGGCTAATGACTTGTCAATCACAAGTGATCAGCCAGTCAGCATTAACTGTTAGTCACATGCACACTTCACTTGTCACATCCAGTTTTAAAGAACCAAGATGGCAACAGCGAAAATGCTCATCTTGACGCTTTATAACAGGACTTCTTGAACCAATGGCTGATGTCATGGTAACTACCTCCTATCTTTCATAGTGTCTATGGTTTCCTGCAGGCAAAGCATGGTAGTCTAGGTGTCCCTCTCCAACATTTTCCATTTCCTCCTGTAAGACACCAAAAATCTCTTAGGTCAACAAGACCCGGTATTTCATACAAGGAAATGCCTGGAATAGCTCTAATGAAAGTGTAGAGAAGGCATCCTGATTCAAACCATCTCCTCCTTTTGGGGTTAAGGGGCAGTGGCTGTACTCTGTACTCTCCTCATCCTGTCTGTCATGAAATCTTCCGGCCAAGCACAGTGGAGTTTTATCCCACATTACTTGTACAAATACAGTCACAATAGTGTTTTTGGAAAAATCATAAATAATTACAACAGCCAGTGGGAGGAGGGAGAGGATTGAAGTGATAGCTAAAACAAAGTTACAGGAACTTATTTTCAGAACATACCAGGAGTATTATTATGACAGTGAAGTTGAATGATGCAGCTCTGACTGACCACACATGGCAACAATAAGCCTTTCCTCTATTTCTGGTTGTCAGCAGCATCAGGACAGTCTTTGAGAGAATATCAGCTGATTGGCTTTCTCAACCCGACATTTTTGTAGACATTTTTTAACTCTCACAGATGCGGCTTTGCTTCTGCTTGTTTCTCCTAGCATCAGCAATCTAGTTCTTTCAGCTGAGTTCTAAACAAAGTAAAGCAATCCATTATTTCCACCTGAGCACCTCACCCTCAGACTTGGAGGTGCTTAATCAGCAATTACACTAGAATATAATGAGAAGAGCAAGAACATTATGACCCCACGCAGATTAAATAAACAACTCCAATAATACCAATGCCACATTCAAAGGTCTAGGGTGTATTTGGGTGAATTCTGCTGCTGAGGTTACACAATGCTCCTTTAAATGTCTCAAAATTTGGAACTGGCTTAGAAAGAAGGTGGAGAACAATTTAAAGAAAAGTCAAACATGTAATGAGGCTAATGCTTTTGCTATAGTTCCTGTGGTTTACAGGCTTCTTTTGGCAAATCTACATAAAATACAAGCTGTTAATGACATGTGAGGTCTAGCAGTGATTTCAGTCTCTCTGCTTAAAGCAGTCCTCCTGTCAGCAGCAGAGAGGGCAGCAGGAGGACAAACCGTCTTCATCAGCCTGAGTTAAACATAGCAAACTTCACTTGAACCTGCCAGCAAGGATCTAAGCCTCAAACTTGAACAGTCTTTTAAATAAAACTCTTTCTGTGGGTAGATTAGCTAGCTCATTTTGCACGTCACAGCCGTCCCTGGAGAGCCTCCCAAGCTAGCAGGATAAGCCCTGTAATAACGCAACCAAAGCAAGTCTTCATAATGTAAAATCAATGGATTCATGTGTGGGTGACCTCAGAACTGATCTGAGCTTCAACACAGATGGTAATTTCTAATTACACATTCCCAACACTTGGGAGGTTGGTGGGAATGAGAGCAGAGTGCATTAATTAGCAAACTGGATGCTGCTCTTCAATGAAAACAGGTCCTGAGCTGCAGAAAAGACAAAGTTCAGTGAACCTGAGTGTTGCTGATTTGTTTAACTGTATGTTTGTGCATCTTTGTATTGCAGCTTCTGTGAGTGCATCTCCATGTATTGCTAATGACCACACCAGTGTAATTACTAAGTAATTGAAGCTGACTTCACTCACTGACGTCAAAGAAAGCAAAAATACGGTTCTTCACTCTGTTTCCCGGTTTGTCTGCAGACAACAAGGATCCAGCCTAGATGTTTTATTTATTTCCTGCGGAAGCTGGAATTATGTCGGTGACACAGTAATGAGGAAGTCTGACTTCATACCTGCAGTAGCAATGCAGTCAGCACATTTAGAAACAGGGCTGTCAAATGGGATTTTTTTTAGGCTTTTTAAACTATAGAACCACTAAAGCACAAAAAATCAGCACCAGAAACAGAAAATGCTTCTTTATAGGTTTTACAGAAAAATAAAAACACTGTGTGGATAAAACATTTCCCAATTACACAAGTGAAAATCATGCCTCAAAATGCAAAACATCAGTGAAGGCACTATGATGTCACCCACTGGTTTATGGACTAATGTTCAGAGGAATTTTTGGTCTACTGAAACCAGACACTATATGCAAAGGGTGAATCTGAAACTCAAAAACCAAGGAAAATTCAAGTTTACATAAAAACTTATAAATAAAGAGGTACCTGAGCTTTAAATCACATGCTTAGTTATCCTTATGAGTTATCCCTGGCTTCTCTAATCCAAATATTGAAATCTGCTAAGATACTGAAACACGTTGCACCTACCCCATTGAGGTGTTTTCAGCATTTAGTCTATTAGATTCTAACTGGTGCTATTCATTTGTAGCTGAATGTGGGCCAAAACAATTGCACCAAGACCTTTTAGAGGTGGTTTCAGCCTGGTTGAACTCTAGAGCAGCAGAGCAGAACATTATCAGACCAGAGTAAATGAAGTATAGGTGTGAAAATGTCCTAAGTGACCACTTTGAGTGCTCAGTTCATGTAGAAAAGTGTTATATAAATACAGTCTAAATACAAATACATATATTATCAATTCTAATTAACCATGGAGTTAGGCCATGAAGTCAAACTCAGCCCACTTACATTTGAATACATTTTTAAAACTCAGCAGATGTGTCTCTTCTGAGAAACCATGTCCTGGTTTCTAGTGTCTGTATACACTAGAAACCAGGACATGGTTTCTAGTGTATACAGACACTAGAAACCAGGACATGGTTTCTAGTGTCTGTATACACTAGTGTTACCAGACGAATCTGACAGTGACATATTGTCATGACAGAGAGACTGATTCACAAGACTTGTTTCCTGAAAGGTGAAGTAACTTTTCTGATAAGAGACCACTGTAACACTCTGATTAGCCTAGCAGGCAACACAACAGAACAACAGCCAGCTAAATATAATAATATTAAAGTAGGATTCCTTCATTTAGCAGTCACAAAAGCAGGTATAACCCAGTCTTAACTACATGCAGCATCAGGAGCAAACTAAGCTGCTATGACACACACAAATAAAAAGATTTTGTAAAAACTCAGATGACAAAATAAAAGTTTTCCCATAACCCTCTAACAAAACAATAGCATCAGTTCTATTATGGCAGCTGTTAATCATCTGGAGGATCATCACCCAGCAAAAGATATGAGCAGATGCCACTAACGGCGACCTCCATGGTTTAAGGTTCGCATCATAAAGCCTGAACTAACTCACTAATTTTTTTTTACATAGTCTCAGCAGAAACTTCAGAGCTTAGGATAGTTGGCTTTCTGTTTTCATAAACCTAAAAAAACAAAATGAAAAACTGCATTCGTTTGCTTTTTTTTTTTTTTTTTTTTTTAACTATTATTTTTAACACAGAAAATCCATTATGCAGCAAAAATGTAGGGCTCTTTATGTGGCGAATTATCTGCAGGCTTCATCCAAATAATTTCTTGCAGTAACTCCCCTCAAAGCCACGAGACAACTTTGTGCTCAGCAATTTCGTGATGCTGTGTTTGTATCAGCTTTTTGTTACGGCACTATAGACTGTATATAAAACACTAAGCTAGGCTTTAATCAGCATTTAAGCATCCTGGCTGCAGCCATTTTGGTTATCATATTTGGGCAAGCTTGGTTACCAAACTGCCTTCATACATTTTATGATTACAACACAGAGACACAGGTATCACCAATCCAGTTAATCCAATACTAGAATTTCACTCTCAAGCATAAATGTATTTATCCAGATAATTCCAATAAACACGCTACACATGAAGTACCTTTAGAGCCTGCTTCAAGTGGACATTAGAGGAACTGCATATTTTTTACAGTTTGAATGCTGCCTGTCTTTTTGTGACTAAAATGCATGGATGCAGTTCTAGACCGGGCACCAGCAGTGCTTCAGAGCATGAGTTACTATCGATTTTAGATGGAATAGTTGCAGAAGAGCATGCACAGACTGCTCTTATATATACTTCTATGTCTTCTAAACAAATACATGAAGCATAAAATGTATGTATGCACATATACAGTATGTATACATCTCTTTGGATGAACACAGTGTATAGATAAGTCTAAAAGAAGATACAGTCAGCTCACAGAGGCAGATACTAAATACTGTTTTCTTTCTTCTCCCACTGTAATGAAGTGTGTGCGCGCGTTTGTGTGTGCCTGTGTGTGTTTGATTCAGATGTGACTGTGCCACCTAAATCATGTAGGCGCCGCAGCAGAGTGTTAGATATCGACACCATGGCAACAACACAAAGCTGTGTGGTTACATAAGGACGATCAGAGTTTCAGAGTGAAAGGACAAACTGATCAAAAACAGCCGTAGGCTCACCTGGGGAACTGAAGCACTCAGTGGATCTAAACTGATGCGATGGCTACAGGTCTGATTGCACACTCGGTTTAGATCCTGTCAATCAGAGTATCAGGAAGGCAAAATGACAGTGCACTAAGGGAGCCTTACTGACATCCATCTCTAACTGTCATGGTGCCCTGTGTGAGGCAGGCAGGATAGGACCCCAAAATACATTTTTGGATACCTTATTTTACAGCTTGTTATTAAAGGTCCACTTTTATACTTTCACAAAACTGCAACCAGAGGTTCCAGATTGAGGCGTATAAATGTGTATAAATAATAAGGATGTTACTGGTGACTAATTTACTGGTTATCTAAACAGGATATGAGTGGAATCTAAAAGTAATAAAACACAATTTAAGAGCCATTTGATTCCTTTAATCTCATTATTTGATCATCAAGTCAAACTGTAAATGCTGCTGAAATAATCATGACTTTGCAGTAGCATTGCACACTCACTGTCTGCACACAAGATTAATGTTAACTTGCTTGTTACCACTTGGCTGTGCAGATTCAATACTATGTACATATTCTATTGAAAAACTGGTTCACAGAGCTGTTATCTGTCTTAGTTCCACCTTGATAGTTTTTGAGTTGTGCAGCCGTCTGTCAGGGCTACAGTCACAGGCAATGCTGGGCGACGTCCTAACATCTTAATGGATTAATAATAATGGACCAAAGTTGACTGGTGTTGTACCAGCTGGTGTTAATAAAACATGAATGTTTGTTTGGTGTCGTCTAGTAAGGCCCCACTGTCTAATCAGCAAATCAGCAAGTCAGGCACAACACTGCAAAAAGTAGCCCCTGTCAAGGGTGCAAACCCCAATGACAAGTCACTGTAATCCTGAATGTACAATGAGGTACTTTGTTTACTCCGCCTGTGCTGATAATTTATTGATAATCTGAAGAGATCACTTCCAGTTTTACATTAAAAGCTTTGAATCTTTACTGTTAAACAACAGAAAACTCTGTATTCGTCAGCAAAACTAGCATAACCAGGTCATTAATAATCCTTTGATGTAATTACACCAAATCTGTTTTGCCTCACACGTCTCATACTTCATTGTGAGGACCTCGAAACCTACTGACTTTGTGTAGGAGCTGAAGTGGGCAGTTTGTTTATGTGGAGATGTTTCTCATTTACCATTGTCGGAATAAACAGGGATCAATTCCATGGAGACCGCAGCGTGTCACGGCATCTTCTCTTCATAACCGACACAATAGAGAGGTTTCTGGTTACACTTATCGATTTTAATCATCATGACATCACTCATTAATTCGTGGACTCCACGTGGTGAACCCAGTGAGCACCGTGCCCGATTTTAATGGTGCGGCTTAACTCTCATAGCATGGAATATCTCCAGCTAAATATAAACCACTTTTATCCCCAGCAGTTTAATTTTTCATTCCATAATTTATATAATCACATAAACAACACTATGGTGGGAGGGACTGAGATGTAGGAGAGAACTGAGGATGTAAGAAATGGAAAGGAGGACCATCCCCATGAAGCAGATGATGAAAGACAACAAACTCTTACTGGTCAGTGAGCGGCATGTCTGTCATGTGTCACAGCAACCAATTATCACAACCGTGATCTCAGCATTAGACTCATTTTGAAAGGTGGTTTTTTTTTATACTGAACCTCCACTTACACTTTATATAAAATTCTCAGATAAAATGCTTTCAGTGACATCCACCTAGGTAACTACCTTGCATGCTGTCACATTTCTTCAAAAGACCAGAACATTAAGAAGGTATTGCCTGGAAATACCTTTTGCCTTTTACAACCGTTAAATTCAGCCCAACAGTGACTGATGGCGCTGTGACACTTGGCTGGTTTTTGTTTTCTGGTCCAGGTGTCCCTCAATCACCCAAATTCCTCTCTATGTTTAGAACGGGACTGTTTGCCGGCCTCTCCTACCCAGATTAAAAGTGCCCCCTCAGTGTAACGAGCTGTACTCATAACTAGTGATGGGACTTAATCACTGCTGAAAATTTAATTAAATGTTAGGAAACAGCTAAAAATGTGACCCAGCATGACTCATTGTGTTGTACGGTTTCTGGGCTGTGACCCAAGAAAAAAACACCACAAGCCCTGCTTTTCACTGCAGATATGCACACACTCCCTCTTCAGTTGATTAGTTATTTATTAAACGACACCAAGTGTCAAGAAAATAAAAAATCCAAGCTGCAATTAATATTTGTATAACAATGCCTCAAATGACAGTGTGTTAACAACAAGATGACACAAAAGGAGACTCTGAAAGTGGTGGTTGTGATTCTCTCTGCAGAGAATTATCTCCTGAATCTACAGCTTCCCACAGCATTATGGACCTTTATAGTCAGTATTAATGCAATGTTTAGCTTTCATACTTTTATGTTTTGGTTCAGCTCGCTTTGCTAACCTCAGCATTGGCAGTCAGGTCAAGATGCTCAGTGACTCAGTAAGCAAACTCAGGGTTTATCAATCTGAATGCAAATGAGTCCACATGAAAAGGATGGCCCTGGCGATATCTGACCAATCACATACAGGTTTGCTGACAGCAAAGTGGCTGATTTTACAAAGAAGAAAAAATTACACTGCCCCCAAAAACATTAAAGGAATGCTGCGAAAACACACCAGATCTAGGTAAGAACAAAAAAGTAATGCTGGATTTCTATACTGATATGGACTGGGTAATGTGTTTGGAACAAAAGGACATTGTTTTATTAAAATGAAAATTATCAACCTACACGGGGCTGAATTTGGGATCTTCTCCCAGATCTACACCAAGGCATCACTGAGCTCCAGGACAGTCTGAGGTGCAACCCTGCGGCGTTAGATGGACCAAAACAAAATGTCCTAAAGGTGTTCTGTTGGATTTCATTCAGACGAACATGCAGACCAGTCAGTAGAACCCACGACTCAGTGCACCAGTGTAGGGTCTGACAATGAGTCCAAGGATTTCCTCCTGATACCTAATGGCAGTCAGGGTGTCGTTGCCTAGCAGGCAGAGATCTGTCCGTCACTCTGTGGTTATGCCTCCCCAGACCATTACTGACCCATTGAAATGGCCATGCTAAACAATGTTGCAGGCAGCATAATGTTCTTCACGGCTTCTCCAGATCCTTTCATGTCACAGGGTGAACCTGCTCTCATCTGGGAAAACCACAAGGTGCCAGTGATGGACCTTCCAATTCTGTTATTTTATGGCAAACTAGAGGACGTCGGGTCCTCAGACTACCCTCATGAAGTCTGTTTCTGATTGTTTGGTCAGAAACATTCACACCAGTGACCTGCTGGAAATTATGTTGTAGCAGTGCTCATGCTGTTCCTCCTTGCATAAAGGAGCAAATACAAATCCTGCTGATGGGTTGAGGACCTTCTGTCCAGCTTCCCTAGAGTAACTCCTGTCTGCTGGAATCTCCTCCATGATCAAACCTCCTTGCAATGGCACGCTCTTTCATTAAGAAACAGGAACATCTGATGGATTAGAATTGTAATTTCATTAAATTAATATTTAGATATAACATAACATAAGTTAGTTTTAGTTTTTATTCTTTCAGCTCCAAGCGAGTGGTGTTTTAAGGATTTGAGAGTAGAATGAAGGTTAAATATAAAAACAGAATGGAAACATGCAAATTTTGATTATGCTTTTCTGTGGATTTATTTCATCAACATTTATAACAATTCACAATGATTACAAGGGGAGAAGGATATATATCTGTATACATCTGGATACAATTCTGCTGGAGGGCACCTACAAAGATGATCTCTAGTAGGCATGAATTGTTGTTGCAAGTTTGCATTTCAGTTAACTATCATTTAACCAGAGCAACGTCTGTGTAGCTAGGTTTTACAGCATTTTATTACATCATTTCTCATGAGCAGACTGGCACACGTCCATGGGATCAGTTATTTGCATGTTTCCATTCGTTGTTAGTGGTTTTCAAACTTTGTCTGCTGAAGACACATCAGAGGGCATGCCAACATTTTAACGCACACCTGCATTTATATCTGTGCAAAACAGCCTCCATATCTTCTGACATGTAGTTGCTTTCTCTTTTGTTTGTCAGTTGAAGTTGCTTTTGATACACTGTTTGTAGCATGTGGACCTAATGTGAACGTAACGTTCTGTGTGTGTAACGTTCTCTCCATCACCTTATTGGACACTTTTCCACAATCCAGCAAATGCACATACTGCCATTGGTGCAGTTTCTGTGCTCTTTTCTTTTCTCTCTATGTGCTCTGGCACAATGGTGGTTAATTTTGGGTTGTTCCACAAAAGAAAGTGATCGGTTCTTCCCGTTATTATTAACCCCCTCAGTGTCAGTCAAGCCTTTTGATGTGTCACAGTCTCATAATTCCCCATATCTTGCAGCTACATAATCAGACTGGGTTCCCTTCAACTGCAGTTTTTTTTAAGGACTTTTATAGTAGTGATGCAGTATATTAACAAGTCAATGATAACTTTTTCTGTAGTTGTATATATTTCTGATGTTATCATGGTTCCTGTATTGCCTCACAGCGCACCATTTGGATACCACTGGTCTATGTAACCTTTTCTGTGGTTGTGCTGCATTGTGTTATGTTGTGCTTTGGCAACTTCTCATTTCCATTAACTTAAAGTCCAGGGTACTTCATGCAAATCCAGTACGACAGCAACCCTGGAAACTTTAGTGGTTCAGACTGTTGGTCTAAACTAAAGTTTGAATAAAAAACCATGTGGCTTATTTTTGCCTTAGATGTAACATATAATATTTGAGGAAGTTTGCAAACAAGCAGCCGTGTTGGTTTTGCTTGGAAATATGGGAACAGAAAAACCCACAAGAGACTTAGCATGTGTGCAGGATGTTTGGAAAGCTGAAGGGCAGGAACACCTCTTGTTAGTCATCTACTGTAACATGCTACTGCCAACACTGACTCGAACCAACACTTTAAACTGACTGAGCATAAAAGTGAGTGGTGAGGTCACAGGTATGGCTTCCATCATCACATCTGGATACAGTGGCTTGCAAAAGTATTCGGCCCCCCTGAACTTTCCCACATTTTGTCACATTACAGCCACAAACATGAATCAATTTTATTGGAATTCCACGTGAAAGACCAATACAAAGTGGTGTACACGTGAGAAGTGGAACGAAAATCATACATGATTCCAAACATTTTTTACAAATAAATAACTGAAAAGTGGGGTGTGCGTAATTATTCAGCCCCCTGAGTCAATACTTTGTAGAACCACCTTTTGCTGCAATTACAGCTGCCAGTCTTTTAGGGTATGTCTCTACCAGCTTTGCACATCTAGAGACTGAAATTCTTGCCCATTCTTCTTTGCAAAACAGCTCCAGCTCAGTCAGATTAGATGGACAGCGTTTGTGAACAGCAGTTTTCAGATCTTGCCACAGATTCTCGATTAGATTTAGATCTGGACTTTGACTGGGCCATCCTAACACATGGATATGTTTTGTTTTAAACCATTCCATTGTTGCCCTGGCTTTATATTTAGGTTCGTCGTCCTGCTGGAAGGTGACCCTCCGCCCCAGTCTCAAGTCTTTTGCAGACTCCAAGAGGTTTTCTTCCAAGATTGCCCTGTATTTGGCTCCATCCATCTTCCCATCAACTCTGACCAGCTTCCCTGTCCCTGCTGAAGAGAAGCACCCCCAGAGCATGATGCTGCCACCACCATATTTGACAGTGGGGATGGTGTGTTCAGAGTGATGTGCAGTGTTAGTTTTCCGCCACACATAGTGTTTTGCATTTTGGCCAAAAAGTTCCATTTTGGTCTCATCTGACCAGAGCACCTTCTTCCACATGTTTGCTGTGTCCCCCACATGGCTTGTGGCAAACTGCAAACGGGACTTCTTATGGTTTCCTGTTAACAATGGCTTTCTTCTTGCCACTCTTCCATAAAGGCCAACTTTGTGCAGTGCATGACTAATAGTTGTCCTATGGACAGATTCCCCCACCTGAGCTGTAGATCTCTGCAGCTCGTCCAGAGTCACCATGGGCCTCTTGGCTGCATTTCTGATCAGCGCTCTCCTTGTTTGGCCTGTGAGTTTAGGTGGACGGCCTTGTCTTGGTAGGTTTACAGTTGTGCCATACTCCTTCCATTTCTGAATGATCGCTTGAACAGTGCTCCGTGGGATGTTCAAGGCTTGGGAAATCTTTGTGTAGCCTAAGCCTGCTTTAAATTTCTCAATAACTTTATCCCTGACCTGTCTGGTGTGTTCTTTGGACTTCATGGTGTTGTTGCTCCCAATATTCTCTTAGACAACCTCTGAGGCCGTCACAGAGAAGCTGTATTTGTACTGGCATTAGATTACACACAGGTGCACTCTGTTTAGTCATTAGCACTCATCAGGCAATGTCTATGGGCAACTGACTGCACTCAGACCAAAGGGGGCTGAATAATTACGCACACCCCACTTTGCAGTTATTTATTTGTAAAAAATGTTTGGAATCATGTATGATTTTCGTTCCACTTCTCACGTGTACACCACTTTGTATTGGTCTTTCACGTGGAATTCCAATAAAATTGATTCATGTTTGTGGCTGTAATATGACAAAATGTGGGAAAGTTCAAGGGGGCCGAATACTTTTGCAAGCCACTGTATATATTGAGGAGAAAACGGGCATGTCCTTTGTTAACAAGCAGTATACACACTGTAAAAACAGTATCCCTGAAGTCATTCTATCAAATAAAAAGGGAATAGATTTTTGCATTTTTTTAAAACATTTTTATTCAGACAACAGTTTACCCAGGCATTTCAAAACAAACAGCTTCTGCCTGTTTCATCACTAACCTGCACTTTCTGTTTTGCCCTGCTTTCTCTATAAGGATCTCCCACATTAGCTTTATCTATATTTCTCATATCTAATTAATTATAGAGTTCCACAGGGCTCTGTGCTAGGACCAGTTCTATTTACTTTATACATTATGCTTCACCTAGAAAGTATCATTAGTATCATTCATTTTCAGTGCTATGCAGATGATACCCAGCTTTACGGATATCATACACCAATTAGTTAAACTGAAGGAATATCTTAAAGACATCAAGACCTGGATGACCTCTAATTTCATGCTTATTTTAGTCGGCCCAAAGAATTTTAGAAACTCAGTATCTTACCAGATACTAACTCTGGATAGCATTACCTTGGTCTCCAGTAACACTGTGAGGAATCTTGTCCACAAGTCTACCCCAACTGGTTATGTCAAATTGCTGTCCTTGTATTGTACGGTCTTTACAATACAAAGCAAACTGAGGGGATCGTTGTTAAGAACTGCTGCTATATAAATCGGAATGTAATTTAAAAAAAAATTCAAGTTATTTGGTTCCTTGTATAATGTCAGAATCAGTGTGTTTTAACTTAAAATGTCTGTATTAGACAATATTTGTGTGATGTGTATTTACATCATACAAATATTGTAAATAAACAGTAGCAGTCAAAATTTTGGACACACTCAACCATTCACATAGGTAGTGATTATAAGTTGACATGCTGTTTTATTCTGCCTGAGACAAATAATAATAGTTCACTCATTTAGGAAAAAAACCTCTTTGTGTAGTTTCATCTTTAAAAGTCTAACAAAGATCTTGGTACTTAATATGTATTAACTGTTGGGAAGGTTGTCTTCTGGGCTGATACACAGTTTTTATTGTCATTTTAAAAGTTAGTGTGCTGCATCTCCTCTTATGGGATGATAAATATTACACCAGGTGTCAGAGCGTTTGACTCCGTTGCTTCTGCTGGAACAATTGAATGTGAATTCTGTTTTTCTGAGCATCCATCCAAATACACTCACCTGCTTCCAGGGAAGCACTCATGAATAATTATTTTACACTTTCCAACCACTTAAGCGCTTTGGCTGTGTACCGACCCAGGGAGCTGGCCTGATTATGCTGTTTGCTTGTTTATGAACAACATTTTTGCCTGGAAGTCTCTACAGCCGTTTGCTTTTTTTTTTCTTTCCTGTCTCAGGAGTCTGAAGTCGTCCGGATGATGATGCTGCTACTTCATCCCCTCGAGCTGAAACAGCCGTCTCCTATTCTGCAACAGAGTTCAGTTCTACTGCGGGTGAATTTATCAAAGCTCTGCTCCAGAATAAAAATATACATTCACTGTTTTGCCTCTGGGATTTAGCATTGCTGTGTTATACCACATGCATATGAATTAGTTAGTCCTCCAATCTAAACACATGTTTTTGCTTTCTAGCTTGTCCTTAAGAATACTGAATACAGCAGTTCAGCATCACTACATCTGCAATTACAGGATAAGTGAAAGTCAAACAGTTTGACTTGGTTACACCAAAATAAATCCACAAAACAAAAAGTAAAAAACACTTATCAATAACAATTTGAAGGGGACTGTTTCTCTTTATTACTGTAGTTTTGTAGGGTCTTTAGCTTATTATATAAAGTGCCTTGAGGCAACTGCTGTTGTGATTTAGCATAATTTGAACTGAGTTGTTTGCTCTGTGAGCTGCCCTTACAACGGTACAGGTGACAATCTGAATGTGCACCAGCCGGTGGAAACGGTGAGAGCAGAAAGTTGAAGTCAATAAAACGTGAAAGTATTCAGGGTTGACAGCTGACTCTGTGACCTTTCACTGACCTTTGGTGAACATGTTGTTCAGTGTGGGTGATGATGCTGCCCAGATCAATAATGCCCAAAGGATCTATCACCAGCCTGGGGAGCTGACAGCAGGGTGAAGCTGAGAGAAAAGGTAGCTGCACTCTGCAGCAAAGAAGAAGTTTGTCAAGAGTCTGAGAGCAGTGTGTCACTCTGTGTGTGTGTGTGTGTGTGTGTGTGTGTGTGTGTGTGTGTGTGTGTGTGTGTGTGTGTGTGTGTGTGTGTGTGTGAGCTTTTTGGGATGAACAGCATTCATTTTTCCACTTTACAGGATCTAATTCACACGCACACTCCAGGCTGTGAGTTGGGTGTAGTGACAGCACCATAGTCCTGCCAGCGTCCCCTACAGGCAGCAGTGTTCATTGCAGGTCCATTATTGCAGAAAGTGACACAACAACAATATGTACATTTCAAAGAAAAGCATTCTAATTATAAAGCTTCATGCTGATCATTAAAACTACCTACAGGTGACACGAGTAACATGAACCATGTCATTAGAATGCAATTTTCTGCTGGTAAATTTTGGGCCCTGACATTTATGTGTTAGCACAGAACTTCCAGTATAATTGAGAACTCCCACTCTCTGGACTTCCAGTTTCAGACGGGGTGCTTGCGAGACAGAATGAATGGGGCCCTGAGGAGCTGTAGAACATAAATATAAATTTGGTGAGGAAATTGTTTTTCTTCTTGCAGTTTTCATCATGTTTTTGATAGAGGAGTTTGAGACAATAAATTCATTCATTGGCTTGCCAGAAAATGTGCATGCATATTTCTGCCCTGGTGCAAAGGCACAGTTTTGTTTTGTTTTTTTATCATCCTGGCATGTTGGGGGGTTTGTTTCCTTTTTTCCCCTCTTCTCCTTTGAAAACCTCTTTCTAAGTCTCAGGAGGAGTTGTGGGCTGACATTCCTGCTGGCCCACACATGGGTGGGGTTCCTCCTTGCATCACTATGGTGTTAATCAGGCCCTCTTTGAATCCTGCAAGTTCTTGTGTGTTTTAACCTGTAGCTCTTTCTCCATCTGTCTCATGGTTGCCCATATGAAGCCTGTTTTTCAAGTCATTCTCCAGGATTCTGGTTCTTTTAAGGAAGTTAATGGACATTACCAGCCACTGCCAGGCATTCTCCATGCCTGCAAAGGAAAGTTACCTACCTGTATGCCTGACTCCTCGCTCTCCATTTTTGCCCTCCTGTCCACTTTGGAAGTTCGACTGCCTGCCAATAGCATCTCCAGGCCTTCTATCCAAGAAACAAGTAAAGTCACATACGAAAGGGAAGCAATTCGCATCACTTTCAAGCCCCATGTGACCAGCAGCTATTTCACAATATATCTTTCACTGTCTATGGTCTCTGGTCACCATGTTGCCACAAATTGCTTCCAGTGAGTACGGTCAAAATCCAGAATCAAGTCTCAAATCCTGCAAACCAAATCAAATCCTCACCTTGGGCACAACATTTCCTTTCTCCTCTGGCAGAACTCTTCGGATTGTGTTGAATACTTCATGATGGTCAACATGTTTCATGTGCAGAGAAGGTTGTAAGCAACATGCCAGACTACCAGGTGGGCAAGAAGCATTTTATCAGAGTCTTTCTCTCTGGCTGAAAAGCTAGAATAAATAAAGCTTTACTTTTTGTGTGATTTGTCGATTTAAGAACATATACTGAAGGTGGAACTGAAACAAGGGTTTGTATGGATGTGCTTTCACAATGGAAAGTGACAAAAAATATCACAAAACAGGTGCTAAGCTGATGGCCTGCTCCAGGCAGGCGGGCGACAGAAATGGAAAAAGTAGTCTCAGTGCATCCTGGGGAAATGCCAGTTCGCCCGCTGTGTGCTGCATCAAAACAAAGCCCTTAGTAACAAAAACTGCCAGCAATCAAAAGTTTTAATTTAATCCTTTGTTAGGTCTTTAAAGCTGTTTTGCTAGTGTGCGAGGGCAGGGTTTTTACTGCATAGAGAAACTTTGTCACCACTCAAAGAGAGGCAAAGGAAAATCACCAGCACTGTAGTGAAATTACTTTTTTTTTTGAAAGTCAGTTAATTGGGGTTTTATTTATTGAAGTGTAACAGACATTGTGATGATCAGAAATGACTAGAAAGTGTTCAGACTTCTGTCAGATTTTCAGCCTGGCAGTATCAAATAAGATTTAATTAAGGTTATATTACAGAAATTGATCTACTGTATAACACCAGTGTGGGTATTTTGAACAACATATGCCTTATGTTTACACTATTACACCATTTCCAGATATATGCATTTAAAAGTGACTAAATGTGGTTTATTTTTGGATAGAGATTACCACAGACATGAATGTATGGAGGCAAAACAACAAAATTAAGTGATCTAGACTGACGTTCAGGGCTTAGCGTGCCTCTGTCAATACTACAAACATTTATGGTTTATTTCTTACTCGTTCCACGCTCATTAAAGTTTCCAGAGTGTACATATGGGTTTGTTCACTTATTGTTGATATAGCCAATGATCTGTAACCTGTAAGAGTTTTTCCACAGTGGATTTTTACCCGGAGCAACAGGTTGCACTAACCTGTACAAACCTCTGTGAAACCACACTGGATATTACCTAACTCCCTCAGCAGCATGGTAAGCAGAAATATTATACACTCAAGGCTTTCTTCAAGGTCTGTGTAACAACCAGAATATCAATTTGTTTTGTTTTCTTGGAGGTAAAAAGTTGCACAAAAGAAAAAATCCTACAGTCATCTTATTGGCTGCTCTTTGTCCTTTTTGACTTTATGCTTTTAGACATTCTGAGGTGCACCGTCAGCTATGTGAAGGAGCTGTGAGCCGGCTCATCACACTTAACAAAACATGACGAAGGTGTTGACATGTCATACATTAGACAGCCTTCGACCTCTATCAGGCCTGAGGAGCACACTAAAACACTAACAGGGGGCTGACTCAGCATCTTCTTACATTCAGCAACTTTAAAACAGCAACACGTCATGTAGACAACTTAGACGCAGTGAAGGATGACCTTAAGTCCTGCTCAGGTCTCACAAGGGGCAGCTGATCCACATCCAACCACATCTGCCCGGTAACATGCCTGTTAAGTCCCAGTGCCACGATCAATCACAATCATGTTGTCACTGCCTTTAACACGGCACTGTGTCTTCCCTCTTTATCAGCCTCTACTCTCACAGACTGTTTCTATTCAGGTTTGGGTTCATTTTATATTCAACGAAACCTGACAGACCTGACATACAGTTGTTAACAGCAGTATTTACATACAGAAGCATATTTTAATTTCATCTAAATATTCAGCAGAGACCTGTATGATAAAGCAATATTAGGCAGCTAGTTACATAAGTTCAAGTTTAATCCTGGGTTTTCAATATTTTGATGGTCATCACAGGAACCTGTTGTACGGCGGCCCTGAAAGGTCAAACGCACTTCAACTTAAGATAACACCAGCAAATAGAAAAAAGCTGCAAATGCATGCAAGACACAACAGAAGTTGAATAAAACAATATCTCACAATAACATAATGGAAGTGTTTTTGGGGACACAATAACACAATGGAACAGCTGCAAACAGGTGACAGAAAGCAAACAGGTGACAGACTGCACTGAGACACGCTTAAAAAAGTTGTGAGTGGAAAAAAAAACGTAAGGTAATGTTCAATTTTCACTTTGATTTTTCTATTTGATTTATGTAGTGCCAAATCACAACAGTGGTTGCCTCAAGGAGTTTTATATTGTAATGTAAAGACCCTACAATAATACAGAGAAAATCCCAACAATTGTATGACCCCCTATGAGAAAGCACTTTGGCAACAGTGGGAAGGACAAACTCCTTCTTAACAGGAAGAAACCTCCAGCAGAGCCAGGCTCAGGGAGCGGCGGCCATCAGAGTGAAGGGAGAAAGACAGGACAAAGACACGTTGTAGGTGTTGTAATTGCATGAGTCAAATAATACTGTTGATACATGTTTGCTATTAGATTGTCTGTCAAGTTATTGTTATTGCAATTTTAAAGCAGTTTTATATTCATCTATAAGCCTCCATAGTGAGAGGAAAGTAAAACAGAAGGCCTATGCCTTGCACTATCTGAACATTGTGTGAAATTTGCAACTTACCAGTTTGATTCTTGGTGTTATATTTGTTCACCCCTCCTCTTAGTTTAACAGCACCAAGGTTGCAGATGAAAAAATAAGAGCAAATGTGGCTCATGCACATCTAAACAACACATTGATTTAATGGAATTTGTGATATTATACAGTTGGCATGTAAAGAGCACTTTTCCAGTCTTACTGACCAAAGCACTGAAAGCACACATGCAGTCTAACACTAAACCTCTGCTGCTTTGTCCGCAGCAGCTGTGTTGCTTTCAGCCTTTATTATGTGTTTAAACTGTTCGTATTTTCTAATATCCATGTTTGTGACTGGTCAGATGCTGCCAACATTGCCCCTTTCTGCTGAATGCTCTCACAGCTAGACTGACCCTGTGTTGGTTTATTGAGTTGATTATCCTGATTCTCAGTGTTAGGGTAAGCTATGCCAGATATAACGGTATCGTTCACTTATTTAGTTTCAGTTACCCTAGCATCAATCGTGTAGCACAGGCCCCAGTCAAATAAAACATTACAGTTCACATGTAATCGTAGAGGTATCATAAAAGGAGGCAGGAGGCACGATGCTTATCCTTTACAGATTCACTGAAAAAATAAAACTACCAATTAAGCC
Source organism: Pelmatolapia mariae (assembly GCF_036321145.2). Classification (NCBI taxonomy): domain Eukaryota; kingdom Metazoa; phylum Chordata; class Actinopteri; order Cichliformes; family Cichlidae; genus Pelmatolapia; species Pelmatolapia mariae. Next base: position 11,293,044 of record NC_086231.1, read on the forward strand.
TCATATTTCTGTCACCAAACGTCAGCTTCTCGCTGTTATCTGCAGGCAGAAGCACAGTGAACCTATGACTGAATTAATAAATAAAAGGCCTGCAGGAAATAGCAGCACTTGTCACTCAGCACACTAATCAGTTTTAATTGACTGCAGCTGTCTGGTTAAATGTCCGGCAGGTGTAACTGAAACAAATCATCGCTGTTATTTAAACAACTTCAAACAGAGGAAGCAAATGATTTATATGGAATTTCTGGGCATCGGTAGGAAAAGCTCAGTTTGTTATTACTGTAGCACACATACACACGGTGCTTTATCCTGGCTTACAAGATGTGTCTCCAGCTCCGTCTTGCTCAGGGGGTCAGTTTGTTTTGACCAATTCCTAATAATAAATCTCTTTTTCATGTTCCAATCACGGAAATGCTAAAACTAAATAACAGAGAATAATCTTCCACAGGTGAGGATATTTTATACAGATATTGTACTGCTGTGTATAAATTTGTAGCAATAATTCATGTTTACGTCTCTGTAATAATACATGTTTGAGGGGGCTATGTATGTTTATGGAAACAGAGACATATATGAACGTCAGTCCAGTGAACAGCCATGGTGATGAACATGTTAGTTGTTGCAAATAAAGAGTCTTAGCTGACTCTAACGTAAAAACAGACGGAAATCACACATGAACAGTAAAAAAACAAGCTTACACTAACTTCTCCCACCACTACCTTGATTTTAGAAACACGGTCTTAAACTGTTTTGGCAACACAAGAAACTTCCTTCTGATGTTTTTCTCTTGTACTCCGTGAAGAGTTTCACTGCATGAATTTTTCAATCTGTCAGATGCTCAGCTGTGGAGTCTGAGATGACTGAAGAGGAATTTAGTGCTGATTATGAGGAATGACCTGTTTGCTGAGGCAATATGGATAATTTAGGAAGTGATTGTTTTGGCAGCATTTGGTGTGGTGTTTTCTGTTTGCTGTGCATTTATCAACAAGGATAAAACCGGAACAGATATCTTCCTTTCTCTTTCTCTTCCCCCTTTTTTTTCCTTTTTTTTTTGCATCTACACTGTTAGGTGTTGTGCCAACAGCATGATATTTTTGTGTTTCGGTTATCAATTTCATTTTTTTTATTTATATAGCACCAAATCACAATAATAGTCACTTCAAATCGCTTTTTAATGTAAAGACTCAAAAATAATAATATGAATGAATTTGATTCCAGCTTGAGTGCATGAAACTGGGCTTAAACGTAAACATGCTTAAACTCACGTAGCCACTGTGACATCGCCCTTTGCTATCTTGGTGTTTAGATACGTGCATGAAGCGTCGTCCACTCATTCTTGAACTCCCAGCCTGAGACCCAAACACTGATTAGCGTACCAGCCCAAGTACCTATTGCACACTAACTGACTCTCAGAACCTGTGAAATATTTACCAGCTCAAAACACAAGTTATTTGCTTACCTGCGCTTAGTACCTGCTAAATACTTAACTCTTCAAAGTATCTGTTGCACATTTACAAACTAACAGTCCCTTATCGGTTCTAAGTGCATATTTGCCCTCATCCTTTTCATCCAGCTTGACAAAGTGTTAATTAAAACTTCTGAACTTTTCAGCATTTGAGTCTATAAAAGTAGCCTTTGCACACAGACAGGTGCCGAGTGATTAGTGCCCAAGCAACAACAAAATAAATCAATAAAGTACCATCATCTGAAACACAAACTTCTTGGGCAGTCAGATAATCCCATTAAAATTTCCCAAAATGCACCACAAATAGAGGTTTAAAAGCTCCATTTCAGTGGCTTGAAGGGATGAGGTTTAGCAAACGGTGATTAGCTAGAGCTTCCAGTTCCTTAATAAAATCCAAAGAGGTGCCATCAACAAAGTACACCCCCTGTAGAGTTGTAGCTATGGAGACCAAAACTGTTTGTTGGCCATAAACATGTTTATTTCTGTTGTAAAGTTGGACATTTTAAAAGGGAAGCATTGGGGAATTACTTGTTTTTGCAGTCAGATTCAAGTGAAATAGAGGAACTGCTATTTTTTGGCACTTCATCATTTTTTTTAGCCACAACTTGGCTGAAATTTGTCAATCTTCAAGAAGTGATACATACCGTGCTTCCCTGTCTTTTCTTACTGGGACAATAATTTACAAACATGAACATGTCTGTATTTGAATAGGGGGATTCACCACCTGCTGTCCTATTAGAAAGACTCCAGGTTTTCCGAGCTGGAAGCTATATCCATCTTTTATATTTATCTATGGATAAATCATGTGATGACTTCCGAACTGCTTTTGAAGATTTATTTGTGCACTTTAGTAGTAATCTTTGCTTTACAGGCCCACCCTGATTATAAACAATAGGTGTCTAGTTTAAATTACCTTCTACACATCAGTTGCTGAAAGAATAATGACACTGAATCCAACATTAATACTCACATTTATCACATTAAATATCATGCAGGGACTTGACAATTAACAACTCTGTCACACACAAACCTCTGACGTGTGTGGGTGTTTGTGTTGTTAGCAGGTCCTAAAACACTGTGGATGTTGGGATGGGTACACAGACACACACAGCGGTACATTTTGTACTCCGTAGCACGCTCCAGTGGTGTCTCCCCTCCCCACCCTTTACTGGGTCGACAGCCCAATTGGAAATCCATGCAGCTAAAGCTGAAGCCTCTTCCCCAATGGCTGCTGGCTCATTGATTATCTGTCAGAGAGACAGGGGGTGAGAGAGCAGCCTTGGGTGAGTAAAACAGAGAGACAATGACTAAGAGAGAGGGAGAGAGCTAACGGCATGGAGCTGAAGACAGAATGAAAATGAGGAAGAGTTCTGTACATGCTAAAAGGAAGTGAGGAGAGATGAAGCCAGCAGGGGGGGAACCTGAAACCGAACCACTCCTTTCTTGCTTGCTCGCTCTGTCCGGCACAACAGCTGTGCTTAATTTTATATTTTATTATTATTTATTATTTATTTATTTAGTATTTTGTCAGAAACAAATTTCTCCAATTATTATTCTCCAATTTTTTTTGTTTCAGTTTGATTGCATGAAAGGAGAAGTGCTGGAGAAGAGGAGAGTCCATCGATTTGGTGGAACCTCAGATTCAGGAGGAAGGTTGTGATTGTCCAGGCCATGGACAAAAGCAACCTTTCCAGGATAATCAATATCCTTGATAATCAACAGGACATATCAATTATGTCCTGTTGATTGTATTCTGGGAGTGTGGGGGATTGGGCCTGTTGTTGAAGGCCATTCAGTATCTGTGAACCCTAACTGAGAACTTGTTTTATATTAAGTAATTAGTCTTGTTTCATGCCTGCTTGTTGACACAATTCTGTTCTTAACTGTGTTAGGAATTTCTAGGCATAGTTTGAGATGGAGGGTATACGCCTCAGAATTAGGCCTCAGAATTATGTTTTAACCTTTTGCGAATGATGAGCTCCTTTTCTGTCACTGATCCATGATTTCCAGCTCACAGTGGAGCAGTTTGTAACTGAGTGTAAAGCAGCAGGAATTAGAAGTAGCACTGGGTAGGGGAAGAGTTACCCCCCAGCTGCAGGGGTTATCTTAGGGCGGTGTCATCAGTGAAAGGAGGATAGAGTGGGAGACTGACAGATGGATAAGTTCTAAACTTCTCAACACGTCTCAGCGGGTTCCCTTACTGCCAGATTCCTGAACCACCACCTCAGTGGGCTGCATGAGGGAAACAACTGAGGTGGTTTGGGAATCTTGCTGGGATGGCTCCTGTGTGCCTCCTAAGTGAAATGTTTCAGGCATGTCCTGCTCAGTCTTCAGGGTACAACCAGGGCAAGCTGGAGAAATTATGTCTCCGAACTGCCCAGGGAGCCCCTTGGGTTCCCATGGAAAAGCTAAAGGAGGTGGCTGCAGAAAAGAGAGATTTGCTACTCTTGCAACTTTTGCAAGCTGCAGAAAATGGATAAATGAATAAAATTACCGTTAACCCTATTTTATTTATTGTGCTTTTTTTTGTTGCTTCTAAACAAGCTGAATTTATTTTTTCCTGAATTTTTAAAGATACATCTTTTTAAGATGTATTGTTTTTATATTGACTTTCCCAAAGTGCTTTATATCTGCTATCTGTGGGGGAAAAAACACTATATAAATTTCAAATATTAAAATGCACATTTCTTATGTACATTGGAGCTAAATGATAAATGCCATTTAGCTCGAAAGAATCAATAGCTCCGGTGCACATATGGAGCCTTTTGGGGGAAATACAATGTTGGTATTTATTTATTTGTTGCTGTTTGTCTTCACTTCTCTTTCTGTGCTTTGTTATTTTTCCTTTAAGGGAAAACTGGGGGGGCGGGGGTTGTGCCTTTTAGACATTTTGAAAGATCTCTGCAGAAGTTTGGCTGGGTCTAGAAATGCAATTCAGAATAGATTGAACCGAAGTAGTGGCACTGCACTTACTTCAATGCTTTATAACAAAGTTGCTGTTTTGGGGTTTTTTTTAAGTCTTTGCAGATGACTGTAATAATTTCCTCTACAATGTCTATGATGATTCACTCTCAGGAACATGATACACAGCTGGTAGTAGCTGGGGAGAGAGAGAGAGAGAGCCTGCAAGTGTGGCTCTTCTGCATTTGTTCTAAACTGCATTACACTTGACAAATGTTGAACGGCAGCCTCTCTTTATTGCCTCATTGGATGTTGCTTTCACGGTGGTAGCTCTGTGGCTGAATCGGTGAGCTGTAACTCGATACCATCTTTTTTAGTCAGTCAGCCTCTTCAGCTTTTGACCACCCTGATGGAATCAACTCTAGTGCCATTATCAGTTGTGCTTATAGGTGCAATTTGACATTGATTCCGTCATTGATTTCTGTTTTTCTATGTAAAAAACCAGTAAGACAACATAGCTATTTATCATCAACACACAGCTTTATTACCTCAGAGTCTGAACACAGTGGAGCAACACAAGGTGGACAAAAGGCTTGTAAGTGGCTCAGGTGTGTAAAAACCCAAAGGCATCATAAAGACTAAAATTAAATGGCCTATGTTGACATTAATCTGTACACCAACTAAAGCATAACTAACCTCTAGGAAAGCAGGTACTTCCCTGAGTACCCTGAGAGATACTAACATCTAAAATGGATTAAATAAGAGAATATTTGTAGAGCTTTTTGTTTTATTCAGGTTTTCTTATTAAATATTGGTTTAAAAAAGGATTTTGGCCTTTGGAAATACGATGTGCTGATCAGCTGGAAGACTGTGGAAAATGCTGGTGAAAAATTATTTATCATGTTGCTGTTTTTTTATACTTTTAATAAGTTCAAACATTGCATTTACTGCATCCTGATGAATTTCTATACACCACTTTAAACCTTGTTGCATTATTATATGTCGGAAGTGACCTTATTTAAATATATAAAGGTTCGTGCAAAATCAGGCACTGGATGACAGTTCATACAGGAACATCATGCAGTGGAAAGAAAAACCCTAAAAGAGCCCTTTTCTCATTTATCTCATTCAGTTATCCCTGCTGAGTCAACACACTTATAGGCTTCTGTCCTCTTTAGTGTTTGCCTGTTTCCACAGACAGTCAGAGTGTACTGAGTTGATGTTTGTCTTTTATTCACGTACGTGGGTATCATGACGATGATAATAAATTCCTCTGTTGAGGCAGGCATAAAAATGAGTGTTTTGTGGGTCATGTGCCTCACAAAAGGATCCCTACCAGTGCCTCCTAATCTAGAAATATGATGATGAGGATGAAATAAACTGTTGATGAAAATCTCTAAAGAACATAAGAAATATAACAGTAAAATCAACACTTTTGCAAATGAGACAAGAGACTAATGCTGCAGAAACCCTAAATCTTCGGATTTATCATACAGAGACGTAATATAAACATTTTAATTTGAGGTTATTGTGTAATTGATGACTGCGCTCTCGGTGCTGCAGTTTATTTCTTTTTTTCAACTTTATTTTTTATTAGTTTTAGTTAACATTGAAAACAATACAGTAAAGAAAATTACAAACAAACAAACAAACATACAAACAGTCTGGAGTTTACATTTCTTTTTCCACCTATCACATGCAAATTTCTTTTTATGTTGTGTTTTTGGTGCCACTTCGGAATGCTTTCCACTTCCTCCATTGTCTATCGTATTTACATCCCATCAGTCTAATATTGAATGTTATTTTTTCCATCTCTGAGATACCCTCTACAATCCTAATACAATCTTGTTGAGTGGGAGGGTCTGGGTATAACCACTTCTTTGTGATTGCTTTTTTAGTTGCGGCTAGAATTATTTTTACTAGATATAAGTCCTCCTTTTGTATCTGTTCCTTTATGTTTCCAAGGTACATCACTTGACAGGTGTTTGGGAGTGCATAACCCAGAATATTATCCATGGTCATTTTAAGGTCTTCCCAATACTTTTTAATTTTTATGCACTTCCAGAATACATGTGAATGATCTGCTTCTGTTTCTCCACACAGTCTCCAACATTTTTGCTGCAGTTTATTTCTAAGGTGCAGGTGCACATCAGAGCTCTTAAACCGGATGCATTTAATCATTAAAGGTTACTCTCCCACAGTCTAATAAAGGAGTGATGGAAACTGCTTCACTTTGTCACAGATCCAAGTGAAATTAAATTTACTGATTGAACAGGTATTCTTGCCTTGTTCTAGTTGCTGCAGTTCTAGCAGTGCAAAGCGGACTCAAGCTAAGCATTTATATGTTTTCTGAATCACATACACATTCCTGTGACAATGTGGCACTTCTGTCAATGGTTTTAATAAAGGGCAATTTATAAAATGTATTCCTACTACATAAAATCTATAATGTACTTAAAACATGCTCTAAATAAAAGAATTAGTGAAAACGTGGTGTTTCTAGTCGATTTTAAACCTGCTCCTTATCGGGTTATGAGTTAAGTTACCATGGTGATTTAACCAGGCAAAAGAAGATCCACTTGCTCAATACAGAAAACTCTGACTTTAAGCTTGACATGGCTCACTAAAATATGGTGACATAGTACATCCCTCTTTTCGGTGGGCTAATCTTATTTGCATTTGGTCCTTTAGGTCAGACGCTGCTGCAGAGAACACAAATGTTGTAATATGCAAAATAAGTGTTGTGAAGGAAAAACAAATGTTAAAATATAATGAAAACTTTCAAGTGCAGCCATCATCTGTAATGATATTTGTGTGTTTCTGTCTGGTTTTTTATGTGAACTTTGGCATTACTCCCTTTCTCTTTCAAGCTAACATTTCAAACAGTCAACATCTCTGTGTAGGTTGCATACCCAAAGTCCTTTAATCTGTGTAGCCAAACACTCATGCAAATGGACTAAAATGCAGTACCATGGATTCTGTTCTTTTCTTTTTTTTCATTTAAGGTTTGGTGATAGCAGCTTAATTTGTGCGAAGACTCTGGTTCGTCCCTCTGAGACCTTTGTGTTCTGCACATTGTTTGTGTTTTTCCTCCCTCGTCTTTTATTTTTTATTTCCACTCACTTGTTAGATTGAGTCACTAAAAAAATGTAGTTTTAGGAAAAAATGGTAAATGAATTGGTTCTTGTCCAGCACTTTACATAACATGCCACTTTTTTTTTTATCAAACATTCACACTCCAGTGAATAAATCAGAAAGCAACTTGGGGTTTGCATCTTCCAAGGATATTTGACATATAGAATAGAGAAGCCAGGGATCAAACCCCCAGCCTTCTGACTGCTAAATCACTTGCTCTACCTCTGGACCTACAGCCACCCTAAGCTCATGGTTTTGGTTAAAACACAATCCTTTACAACAGTACACCTGCTCATTGACAAGTTGGAAGTTACCCAGTACTCTCACTAATATCATATCCCAGTGTGACAAGGTACAGACACTAAAGCACAACTTGAGTTGCACCAACAGTTTGACAAAATGGCACTAACTGATGCCTCAGGGATGAAAACATGCTGACTGTTCAAATACAGGAGATAGTAGGAAAGAGGAAACCCTAACATAAGCTTAAAACTGTTCAAGTTTAAATTTATCAGTAAATAAATAACTTATTTATTTATAGCAGTGAGCTTAAAATATAGTCAGTACATTTTCAGAAACGGGTATAAAAAGGTGGAGCGGTGGTGGCCCCGAATGCTGCTATCATTTGCATTTGTATACCTCGCAGCATGTATTAAAGTCTTGTCAAGGCCAAAGGGCAGGGCGGTGAACTGCCAGTGCAATTTCTCTGTGCTGCCTCCAAATACTTGTCATAAGTCATTAACCTGCATATTTATGATGCTGCTTACTCGTGTAAATCCTACTTATCAGGCAGATTAGGCGACTAGGAGAGTTGGTCGCTAGAAAATATTTTTACATTTTAAAAGGGGTGTTTTGGAGGTAAAGTTTGGGACACAGTGACTTCCAGGACTTGTTAGTTAATCCACATATTTTACCAGCTGCTATCAGAATGTTGAAGTGCATGAATAACTGAATGGAAGGATTACAATTAGAAAGACGGACGGTTAATGTGTAATTTGAGGAGGGGGGGGGGAGGTAATTTATACATTAATGGGACAAATGTAACGGATAGATAATAAAAACTAATTTTAAAAACCCACAGACACATGAATAAAAAGGTGGTAATGGGAAATTGGATGGGATATGGATCATAGAGTAGACTTATTAATGGATGTCTTGAACAGAAGTGGTACTTTCATCGAGATATAATCTCTCAGTTATGATTCAGCAGACCTGGGAGGGTTTGAGTTGTTTGTTTCTATTTCCTTTTCTTTTCTCTTCTTCCTCTGTTTTCTCAAGTGGAGTTGCTGGTCTCATCTGTGGTCTCCGACTGAGGGCAGCGTCTCTTGGTGTGGGTCGAGCCCTCCTCACCTGTGGGCAAACTGATTCATCAAGCATTGAGTATAAGAGGGACAGGTGGTGCCACAGTTCCCTGCCTGACCGCTCCTGTTGTTATGGCAGCTCTTAGGCTCTTCACAGTTTGAAGTCTTGTTTGTTCTTACCTTTTTCTCCCTCTGCCCTTTAGAGCTGCTCACTTAAGAGCCTTGCTTGGAATCTGCTCGCTAAAGAATCAACTTAACTACAATCTGGTGATAACTCGAGCTGCCTTACTTCTACTTGCACCAACCATCATTATGCACATTGTGGGCAGTTAATTAACTCCAATTCTCTCCTCTGGCAGAGCTCCTGTGATCCCTCTCACACTGAAGTGATTCTGGTTCTCTGGTCTGGTCATAAACCCCCATTTGATCATTGTCTTTGCAATAAAGCTCACTTAGTTAAGTCTCTGCATGTCAAGTCTGCTTCATGGGTTTGGCCAGTCTAGCATTATGACAGTCTCAGATACAAACATGAAAGCATGCCCTTTGGATACCTTCTGGCATGCACTCAGATAGTTGATTAGGTGCACCTTTCAAGTACCCATTGGATTCCCTTTTGCCTTCAGAACTGCCTCAATTCTTTGTGGCATAGATTTAAAAGACATTCCTCAGAAAATCTGACATAGCTGCTGCTGCCCATCTATGATGTCTTGTGGTTTCTCTGCATCCCAGAGGTGCACTAATGGATGGAGATCCATTGATCGGAGCTTTGTTACATGGCTTTTTATCCTGCTGGAAGAAGTAATTAGAAGATGGGTACACCGTGGTCATTTATGACATGTTCAGCAAAAATACTCAGGCAGGCTGTGGCTTTTAAATGATGTTCAGTTAGTAATAATAATAATTACTATTTTTATAGCACTTTTAAAAACAGAATTACAAAGTGCTTCACAGTTTGAATAAAAGCCACACATTAAATGCGAGGATCGTATAGGCCAGCTGCAGTGATCAAGGTCTCAGAAGCTCATGGGGCCGCTAATGTCGTAACTGGCCTAAAGAGTGCCAAGAAAACATCGGAGTGCAAGTGTTAACAAGCAGCTGAACAGGAATGCCTTAAAAAGTAGCCAGTGAGTGTATATTGAACCAAGGTAGTGTAAAATATTTTCCAAACTCCAAACTTGAAAAATTAAATATTTTACGATGCAACCAAAAGCAGCAAAACACTGAAAATGAAAGCTTAGTAAAAATGAAAGCAGTCATTCACGCTGGAATTAAAAGTTTATTAGGTTTTTGTTATATTCTTGGACCTGCACATGCCTATTTCAGAAAGTGAGATGGTGAGGTGCTGCATAGAGTAAGAGCTCAGTTATGGGGCAGAAAGATGAAATGTAAATGTCAAATGTTAATAAGATTAGAAAAGACACTGGATCAGTTGAAAAGAGGAGGTGAAGCAGCACAACGTGGGGGTACAGCTTCCCTCTGATGTATCCCAACTATCATATCTGAGCGCTTTAATGATTCTCTCTGGATGAAGGAAAGAGAGACTAAAGAGAGATCAAGGGAGCCGAGGGGGTGAGGATGGAGGGAGTGGAGGAGGGCGGAAAGGAAGAAGAAGAAGCAGTGAAACAGCAGGAGAGAAGTGCCCTTCTAGACATACTTATTCTGCACGCCATAATTTCTTTTTCATGGCTGCAAATGTATTAAAGTTAAAATTTATGTTAAACTCTACTGACTTCAGTTTGCACCACTCCAATCACGAGTTTCCATCAGAGAAGAGAATTTAATGGGTACTAATGAAGATCAAATTAAATCCTGGTGTTATGCTTTCACCTGAAGAGATGAGGTTAAATGAAATGCTAAATCAAAATTTCAAAGCACTGTTCTCTTATGACCAAAATAATGAAGGCAAAAACCAGAACACTTCTTTACTTCAACAAAACAATGCGATCAAACTATAATTTCAACCTTTCCAAAATTATTAAATTGTGTGTTGAACCACATCAACACAATTTTATGATTTATAAAAGCAATTTTAACTTCCTGGAGGTCACTGGCATTTGGTAGGTGAAACTGGTCACAAAGAGATACGCAGCATGGGAGATGCTGACTTGACTACAAACACTCGACTACTACTTCTTAAACTGTTGTGAAACTGAAGAGTGCAATATGCCACCACAGAGTGGGAGTGAAATTTGAGAAAGTGCGACACAAACTGGCCCTTTCCCTTCAGAATAAAAGCTGCACTATTTGAAACATGTTGTTTAAGCTCTTAGGCCCAACCTGTCAAAAGTGTAGGAAGAGTACCCAAATGCAGACTCGTAATGAATAACAAAAGACAAACCCTTTATTTTGGCTGATCTAAATGTTACAAAATCTACAGGCAGAAGAAACCAGAATCTAAAACAGACAGGAAAGACGCTGCGAGGTAATTAGATAGTCAATAAGAGGTTTATATAAATATAATTATTATATAAAAATTTACTCAAAGGAAGCCACAGCTTAAATACTCAATAATGAAGTAGGCTTAATCAAGGGAATTAGACACAGGTGGGCAGCAAGACTCAGCTGAAAGTAATCAAAACAATGACTGGTATGAAGTAAAATTTAAAGCGTGACACAGGAAATAGGAGACAAAATAAAACAGGAAGTAACACAACAGGGAAACACTGGACACAGAGGCGATGACTTTACAAGACAGAACACTAAAATAAAGTTTGTTTGTTCTTTCAGGCCATTATATTATTTTATATCTCTTTATACAGACATTTTTTTAGACTCGTATATGTTTTCCAAGTTTGAAGAATCCTTTTGGACAAACATCACTTGTGAAATATTCCTCCACCAACCACCAGCTTCTTTCCCCAGGTGGAGGTTTGAGATTGGTAGAACACTGCTAGAAAACAGCTTTTGTTTCCAGGAAATCGATTTAACTCCCGGATGAAGAGTTGTATGTTGTTGTGTGTTGTCATTATGGAGTTCTATTACTTTAATAAATGCTTTGTTTTATAATTCTACCTCTAATGTCTCAGCTAGTTTAAATATCAACTGACATAGCCAGGCACCTTTTACACCACAATCCTTTACAATTTTTTTTACCAAGTAACTTCTGAAATATTAAAGACAAAATCACAAATAATGCATTGGGTTATTTATGTGGCTTTATGTATTGTAAATACCTTATAAAGGGGGGAAGATAGCTGAAGGAAACCAGCGCTCTGCTTTCTGTTCACTCTTCTATATTGAGTTAGACAGCACAATTTCCACACTACCAAAGCCCTGAGGCGGTAGCCATGATGCACAATCAAACCACAAGGATCCCAATCTACTATCTGTCATCCTGCAATGCTTATGAAATACAACCTAAAAAACTACTTTTACATGTCAGAACTGCAGTAAGAGCTGACCTTCAGCTGGAAATTCACTTCTTTCAAAGAACTGCCCCACAAGCAAACTTTAACTTACACAACAACTAGGCCTTTACTGCTGATTTCCATGTTTTTTCCCCTTTCTTGTGGAGAATAACCAAACATTTTTACTGTTTCTTTCTCTGTAAAGTTAGAATCACCAGAATTATGTTCTGCTCATGCTTTAGCTATTTGATGTTAATTCTATATAATAAACCTCTGTGGCATGATTTTTTTATTGTTTTTCAATTTCATTTTGACAAAGATCAAGTAAAAATAAGTATTTAATCCAGTGTGTGTGTGTGTGTGTGTGTGTGTGTGTGTGTGTGTGTGTGTGTGTGTGTGTTATCAAATAGTTATAGTAATGCCCTCAAAATTCTTTTTTTTTTCTTGCTGTTGTTTTTAACCCAATTAGTACTAATTGGGTTCAAAATTCAGTGCAAAAACACATTAAGATAGTACAATTTCTCAAATATTAAATTGCAGTTTTGCAAACAATAGGGTGATTCTAACGTATTAACTGTAAACACGACATATCCAAGCACTGTGTGCAGTAATTCTTGGAACAAAGTTCAAGAAATTGATAAAGTGGAGGACATAAATACATGGAAGGCATACAACAATGATGCACAGCAGGTGAACTGCATCTAAAAGTTCCTTCCTTAATAAATAGCAAAACAAACAAACAAGAAAAGATCTACCAGCTTTTCCGTCACTGCTACAAACAAGAAGGGACCTAAAGTTGTTCCCTGATGTAGTCCCACTCATACCTTCAACTAACTGATCCTCTGCACTTCCTGATTCATTAACTTTCACTTCATCAGTCCTCATCTGTCACTCTCATGAGCTTCGAGAAGTAAAAGTACTCCTTCAATCTCCTCAACACTCTCTCTTCACTCAATAGTACATTTTGATTTCTGTCTAACATTAATCACCCTGCTGCACATCGTTTCAAGGTCGATTTTTCTGCCATCCAATCAAGACAAGTCCTTTTCTCCTTTATTGGTGTCGAGCCTCACATAACTCACATGCATTTTCACCTCTTATTTTGATGTATGTCAAACCTCCCAGGACTCCTGGCTGCTTTCTTCAGACTATCCCACTTTTTCTTTGCCAGCTTCTTCCTTTAAAGAGTGGCTTGCATTACATCACCTCGTCTCCTTGTCTTCTTTCCTCTGTCCAGAGGATACATCGTAACAAGTGTGGCCTCTCTAAACTTTAGTAACTAACAAAACATGGCAACAGGTATCCTGGTAATTAATTAATTAATTGAAGTATCATTGTTTTCCTGTGGGACTTCAAGCTTTACAGAATACACATAGGTCTCTTCCTTTGGGCTGTTTATAGGGCCAGTTTATCCAAATGACCAACTCTGCATATATACCGGATACTGTCAGGCTACAAATTTATGCATCATTGTCTTCCACAGCCCACGGCTTCGTGTTTTAAAGAACTCTTGTAGGCCATTGTTTTACTGCTTAAGTTTACATCTACAATGAGAAAATTGGGATAAACAGGAAGATCATATGAAACAACATGACCCTACAGCTTGGCTTTTCATCCTCCTTTTCTGAATCAACACTCGTCATTTGTATGCATCTTTTCACAGTATTGACCCAAGGATGGCTATAGCCTACACTTTATTCAGTTCATAAATAAATAAATTGTAGTCTACTTTAGTGCAAAATAAACTGTTTTTTTAGCAACATGAAAGTTGCATGAAGTGTTTCCATGGTGACCTGCCTGGATATGAGGCATAAACAGAGAGCTCACAAGACAGATCTAGAAATTTGCATTCTTATATTTCAGCCGTAATTCTCCTCCAGACATCATAAACTGTTCATTTGCACAGGAAAAACTATTAAGTTTGGAGTACTTTTTTACTTTTAGGAAATGTGAATTTAAAAATCTATGAGTTTCAGATAAATTAAGAGTGTTCATAATTAAATGCTTATTTTTATTTTTAGGTTGCAGTGATGATGAATAAATTATGGTTATATAGCAGCAAATCACACAACAGTCACCTCAAGGTGCTTTATATTGTCAGGTCAAGACCCTAGAATATTAGAAACTCCAACAATCATACAATCTATGAGCAAACAATTGGTGACAATGGGAAGGAAAACTCCCTTTTAACAAGAAGAAAGTTGGTGATGGGGAAAAAAGTAGAGAGCAAAGAGAGACAGGACAAAGGGTAAACTATAGGAGAGAAAGCCAGAGTTTAATAAATGCTAGTGGTTAAATATAGTATTGTATAAACACACGGGGGGTTAAAAGAGACAGGTGTGAGACTGCTGTGTCATTACATAAAAAAACCCACCACCAACAAAAAAAAAACAAATTATAAGAAACATTGTAAAAACCAAAAATGGGGTTTCTTGCCTGAGGACAACACTATAAAGGCATACCAGCAGCTCAATAGCTGCAATCCCCCCTGTAGACTTTAAAAGTACCACTGGCATAGTCACAGTGGCATCACCCGTTCATTAGTGATGCCTTGAGTTGAGCATTTTCACCTTACCGTTTTTGAAACTAGATGTGACAAGAAAGGAGTGGTTAAACTCTCATATGGTAGCTGACCAGCTCTTAAGTATACCAAACTTTATCTACCTTTTGAATTCTGATTGGTCTCCCTAATTCACTAACTGAACATTATTTTGTATTCAATACAGCTTTTTTAACAACCAGGAGTCACCTCCTGCTGGCTGTTAAAAAAAAGCAATGCAGGTTTAAAGCACTTCCCCACTGGCTTCAATTTTGAGCTATCTTTTATATACAGTCTATGGACAGTTTCTGTTCAACTTTTATTTTGAAATCTTTGCAGGAAATTTTAAATTTAATTTTTTTTCTGTATATAAATAAAAACATGGTTTCACAAATATTAGAATAGGGTCTGCGTTTTTCCAAAAGTAGCCCTAGTAAGCTATATAAGCAGAGACCACCCTCACTAACCTCTGGTGCACGCTCAGTCATTTTGTTCTTGAAGCAGACCTGAAATATGACAGAAACCACTCAGTTTAGAAGAAAGAAACAAAGGTTACCCCAATAGACTTCAAAAGAGCAAAGTGTTAAAGCAAAATGGCCTTTGAAAACCAGCTTTTATTTGAAGACTGGCTATTGTGAAAACTTCCCAAGACAAAACATCCCAATTTCCAGTGATTCTGATACACTGAAAATATTTACAGTCAATGTAGGAAGTGTCGCATCCATATACAGTGTGGGTAATGAGAAACAATGTAAACTGGTGACTCAAATTCAAAACACTTAACTTTTTTGTAAGAAAATAATCAACCTTTGTTTCCTTCCAAGTTTAGTGTGCAAAGGTGGAGGAGAAGGTTGAACAGGAGATGAGAGGCAGACACTGGAGTCGTTGGTGGAGCGTGGCAAGCGGGGTTTTTAGCTGACAGCGGAGAATGGCAGGTAGAAAAGAAGCTGAAGAAACAGGTTGCCAACAATCAGAGGATGCTAGCTGACACTTTCTAGAGGTCTGCAGCACAAAGGAAGTGAGTAATGAGTTCGGTGAAGAGTTTAACAAGAAAAAAAAATAGAAGAGAATAGCCTCAGTGCTGTCCACCACAGCAGGCTGACTGATAATTTGCTAAGCAGGGGATCACAGGCCATATATATACAGCAGGTGGTTGATTACATGATGAGCAACAAAGACATAGACAACTCTAGAGAAGGGGGGGGGGGGGGGGGGGGGGGGGGGTTGGGTCAAGAAAAATGTGATGGCTGTATTTGAACAGATGCCGAAAACTGTTTTTTAATTACTTTTCCTTGACCTTGATGGAAAACATTATGAAGTCAGAGGGGAAAATATGTGAAGAAGAATTTATAAGGACTTAGAAAAAGCAGACCATGGTTCTTAAAAAAAGCCAGCTGCTCTTTCAATCAACTCTGTCAGGATGTAGCTGCAATGTGATGGGCAACAAAAAGCTTGTTCAAATGAGGGACGGTTCCATGTTTATTACAGTGACGCATTGAGTGTTCTCTATGAGCCGATTTGGTGGAAATTCAGTGCAAAGGATGAAAAGTATAACTCAACATGTCCTCAGTCTGGGTGTTGTTTTCAGTTCTGAAACTCTTAATGTTGCTCATCTATGAGTGAACAGCATCAACATTCATTTAGCTTATTTTAGCAGTAAGCTTTCTTTTTTCTCAAAATTGCAACCTTGGTAATAAATTGATATTTCTTTCACTGTGATGCGTGCATTGTAAAAAATTAAAAATAGCCTTCCTTTTTTATAAACTCACTGTCTATCTGTGGTTGGGAAGGTAGAAAAATATGTTAGCCAGTGGGAATACGCCATGTGAAGCAGGATTCATTAGTGCTCTCAAAGGGACACAGTCATTTATAATTAACCGCTGAAGCTGATCAATAATAGATGACCAGGAATGAAGGTTTTTCTAGTGACAAAACACAGAGGGAAGCAAAGGAGAGAGCAGAAACACACACAACCGCCAAGGTGACTGAAATTAATCATGTGTGAAAAATATGAATGTACCTCAGAAGAGTCTTAACAGGCGGGTTAGCAGCTGTCGCTTCAGCTTCTAAACCCGGGATCAAAACTTAATCTCGTTATTCTGGGATAACAAGTTGTGCTCTTTGTTCATTTTTAAGCCTTTTAGTTACAAACAGTGCTGACCAATGCTACATCCCTACTAAACAAAAATCTTTCACCTTTGATTAGCGAATTCATTCAGAAATTCATAAAACAAAAAAATGAATAGCTCCAAATCAGTCTGCATGTCTGAGAAAGTACAATTAAAATGAACAACCCCTCTGTGTCTCAATGCTGCTGTAACAAAGCTTCTTTAACTGTGATTTCTTCTTGTTTTGTTATTGTTGTTAAGTGGCTCTTCTTCAGCAAATATCTTTCCACCACCACCTAAAAATGAAACATTGTCTTCATTTACTAGTCCTCCATATTACAAGACAAAATCTATTGTCAGTCTTTGCGCCTTTAACAATCATTACAAATCACCGTTTCAGTAATGACACAAAGTGGTTAATGTTTGATCTGACTTTGGCACAACACGACACTGATGGTGTTGAAGAAAGATAATGGCTTGGGTTAAATATTCCCTTAAATGAGACACACACACACCTCTTGTGTTTTTTATGTCAGTCTTTTATTATTGTGATATCAACCTAAGCCTATGGCTCAAGAACATATTCTCATCTTTTGTTACACATCTTAATAATGTCTTAATAATGTCCATATAGAAATTCCTAAACATTTCATCACTCGCAGCTCTATTTTTCCCCCTTTCACAGCAGGTTCTTCCTACACCCTGTCAGTGTAAAGATGGAAAGTGCACGTATTATGCTTTCCCCTATTTTCTGTCATAACCCTCTTACTGTGAGAAGATGACAGTAGATGAACTGAGGGGCTTTACCAAGGCCTATTATAGCATAAATAAGGATTATTCTGATCTGTGAATCAGCAAAGCTACCTCAGTACAATCCAAGAATAAAATTATGAAGTTGGAAATGTAAGTATAGTTGATAGTTTATAGTATCTCATACTTCTGTAGCCAAAAAAGAAATACATCTCACATCTCATGTATGAGGTTCATTATTCAGGAAGCCCATCATCATCAGGTAGCCCAGCTAGTCAAAGCATCTCCAGATAGTAGTGATCCCCTTTTTTTCTGTACTGTTTATGAAATGAAACATACAGTCGTTGATAGTTGATGGTCGTTTATAGAATCATTTATTTAACAAACACTAATTCAGGATGTACAAGGCAGCAAGAACAAACTACAAATCCCTTATCTAAGGAGAGAAAGGGGCAGGAAAAGAACAAAACCCAAAATTGGTTGAAAGCTTGACTTTCATGGGACAAGACAGTCTGACCAGTGAGAAGTATAAGGCTACGTCTACACTAGCCCAGATAAATTTGAAAATGGCGTTTTCATCTGAAAACGCTCTGCGTCCACACTATCGGTTTCAGTCGCTTTCACAGAGTTATGCGTCCACATTGAAACGGCCGAAAATGCTCATGTTCCAGTACTGCGGATGCGTGAAACGCAAGGCAGTTCGGCCTGCCTCATTTCTGTCTGCTGCTTATTTACTTTCCGGCTCTTTGAAACATTGCGGCAAAATGTCAAGGAAAAGCACCAAGTTTTTTAAATGGACTAACAATGAGGTGGAGTTCTTGCTGCGAGTAACAGTGAAAATTGAGCGCAAACAAAACAACTGCTGTATAATGACCTCCTCTCTCTTAGTTTAATTGGTCGCATGACTGCATCACATGACTAAAATGTGTCATCGTTTTCGAAAAGGCTCCGGGTTCGCTGTCCACACTGCGACGCGAAAACGCCATTTTCAAATGTATCCGCTTTGGAGAGCGTTTTCAAAACGCTGCGTTTTCCTTGACCGAAAACACCGTCTCAGTGTGGATGGAAGGCCAAAATGGAGAGAAAAAGATGCATTTTCAAACGAAAACATATTAGTGTGGACATGGCCTAAGACAGGTAGTACATATACACAGCTGGGACCACTGGTGCCACCAATTCAACACAGTTGTCAGTGAGATGGGGTTGTTAAGACAAAGGGAGGAAGTAAAGCAACAGGAGACACACGAGAAAAAGCAGTTACTAAAATAAAACAGTAAATGAAGCTAAAACAAAAACTCAATACTACGACAATAGGATACATCTCTCACTCTCCACCCAGAGAGTTTGCTTGTGATTCCTGTCCCTATTGTGTCATTTTTGTTTCTTTTCTTATTTCACCAGGATAATAACACTGTAATATTAATGAAAATCTCCTTTGCAACAGTGTTGTGGTCATGACAGACAGCAGTACAATCAATGGTAGTTGCACAGATGAGTAGAGGAGAGCTGATACAGCTGCACTGCAAGCCTCAATTTGAGCTGGAATGACCCTGCTGGGAGTGAGCGAGACCTTCATCTGCTGGTGTGACTTTCCAACGCTCAACCAGAAGATTACTCAATAAAGGTGTCACCTTTGCTTCTGAAACACAAAGAGGAAGGCAGCGACTGTTTGCTCCTCCTGTCACATCCCAGCATGCCCTGAGCAAACCATGAGATGTGCTCTAACTGCCTGCAGGTGTTTCAGTTGTATCTGTTCCCTGTGCAGTCATAGTAAGAGCTTAGCTCATGTTGCCAGCAGTAAGTCAAGCTTGTTCAGGTGGGTGTAGGCCTCCACAAGATCTGCTGTTTGTCACCAATTCTATTCATAATGTGTATGGACAGAATTTCTAGGCACAGTCAAGAGTCTGAAGGTGGAGCATTTCATGGTCTCCGGACCTCGTCTCTGTTTATCCCAGATGATGCAGCTCTGTTGGCTTCATCAATCCATAGCTGAGGAAGTTTGTAGCCAAGTGTGAAGTGATTGGGATGAGAATTAGCACCTCAAAGTCTGAAGCCGTGGTTCTCAGCTGGGGAAGGGTGGAGTTGCTGCCCCAAATGGAAGTTTAAGTATCATAGGGTTTGTTCATGAGTGAGGGAAGAGTAGAGCAGGAGACAGACAGAATGTGGTTTTGATAGTGATGTGGATGCTGTACTGCGATGTTTGTCAACTGTCAGTTTATTGGCTCCTTGGTCAGGAACTGTGTGTAGTGACTGAAAGAATAATATCATATTTATTATAGATAAATGGATACAAAATACATGGTTCAGACTCACAAGCTAGACTTGGTACACCGGCACCAGTTTAGAAGGTTTATTGAACTGGGTGAAAACGTGCTTGGGCAACCACCGGGCAGCAAAAGAGAGGAATCTGCGAGAGGAGAGGTGGCACTAATCCTGGCCAAGGGCTGAATGGAAGTGTTGCTTTTGAAAGAGAGGTTGGAACGATCCAGGTTTGAGTAGTGTGAGGATTCACAGATTGGCAGGCAGGATTCCAGTGAAGCGCTGTGTGAACAGGTAAGCAGAGTTACTCCAAGACATTGCGCACGTAACTGAAATGATCAGGCAGAGATCTGACATCCTTGCAGCCACTAATTACTCAGGTAAATGAGTGGATTCAGCACAGGTGTGAACAGCCACCAGCAGAGGCTACACCTGAGGCCAAACTAAGGAAAACTTAAGCCCACTTCTCCACCTGTCCAGAAAAAGAAACGAGTACGGGGGGGAAAGGGAAAATGAAAACCTTGAACCCAACATAACAACAAGTGGCAGAAATGTGTTTCCTGTCAAGGTAGCGCATTTGCTGTCCGCTGCACTTTTTTAAAGCTTTGAATATTCTTTGTGGTTCCCCTGTTCCCGGTGAACTCTGCCATCGCTCTTCTCTATTGCAACTCATTTGTCAACCAGTCGACATTCAGCAGCTGCTTATGTCATCCACTTCTAGCGACACACAGTCAGGATATTGGAGGACTGCATGGGAACACGTCTCGTGTGGGTGAAAATCCCCCCCTTCCCTGCTGGAGTCTGCTGGAGCTAGAGACACAGTGGCCTGTTAGAGCTACTTCTTCGACATCTGCTTGAAGTGCACCTCCTGGGGAGCATGCATCGTTGGTGCAATGTAATGTAAATTCTCCATGAAGGTGTCCACTTGGTCACAAAAAACAGGCAGGACCATGGACATTCACGTTAATTCTCCTGCTAATGGTCCAATAATGAAATTTACTTCACTCAAAGCATCCTAGCAGACTTGTCAATGTGGAATATATAATATATGCTTTACAAATAGAGTCAGGAGTTTAATAATTTAGGAGGAGCTCGGGGTAGAGCCACCTCAGGTGGCTCATGCATCTAATCAGGACGCCTCCTGGACATCTCCTAGGTGTTTCAGCCATGACCTACCAGGAGAAGAATGCGGGGCAGACCCATAACATGCTGAAGAGATCTCTAGCAGGGTTCATTAAATGATTTTCTACTGGCGTCAGAATGATCCAGATAGGTTTTATCATAAACAAAACACACATTATGTTCATTTAAAACTACCGAAAACAAAATGATATCAGAATGTTCATTAAAGTTCAAATTTCATTTTACAAAATATGCAAATTAATTACAACATAGCAAAAGTAATATTTTTTCTTTAGATGTCAATGATAAACTAATAACACTTAGAAATAAGGTTTGCTGTCATTATAATTTTTTGCCATTATATTTGCTTCTTGCAGTAAATCCCAGTGGTTTGTGTATGTTAAATACGTTAGTAGGACGAGGCAGAGCAGTTCCTTAATTTCTAGTTGACTTTGCAGCTGAATCTAGGAGGCAGCTGCAAATTTATAACACTGTTTTCCAAATGTCACATTTCAGGACAGACAGAGTCTTGGGATAGAGAGCAATTTCCCACATTGTTTTGATGTGTGTAAGCCAACAAGTAAGATCATTTTGTGTCTAAAAATTGACAAAGCAGACCATCCACCCTGACTTTTAAGGTTCTTTCTGAAAACATTTAAAGCATCACTCCTTGTAATCTGTTCTTTTTTTTTTTTTGCTAATATCACAGAGGAAAAACGACAATAAAGGAAAGATTTTTATTTAGAAACAGTTGTTTTTGTTCACTTATATTAGAAATTGAGGTCGTTCTGATGGTTTGAAACTTCGATGGTTTAATTTATTTGCTTATAATAAATAAATGAGTAAAGATATATCAGCCAAAGCAGATGAGACTTTTTAAGGAGCACACACGGAATAAAAACAGGGAAGCCCTAAGCCTGAGGACAGCAACTGAAGAAGAAGTTATTACCTTCATGTCTAATTTAACAACACTGAGACGAATGAGCTGTGGACCTTCTTTACAACCACCAGGGGAAGAGTATTATGGAACAGATGCAAGGTCACCGCCTAAATTGGTAACGCTTCGGCAGTCGCGATGATATTGGTACCGTCAGAAAGCACGGGGGAGTAATAATGCAAACAGAGCATAATTTTACAGAAACACAGACTGACGCATTTCTTGGAAATGAATCTGCGTGTTTCACCCCCGTGCTCAGCGACTGCAGCCTGCAGTGCTGACTGGCAGCCATAACTCTTCCAGCACATTTCATTCATCTCTTCCCTCTGTCACCTCCCTCTGGTCCCATTTCTTTCTCCATCCTTCTCCCCCCCCCCCACCCCACCCTATTCTTTCTCTTTATAGGCAAATTTGTATCTCCACTGGTGAAAACCTGAGGGCTTTAATGTGGGTGTGAAGAATCAGATCATGGTGTTCACTTTTTTTGCTTTTTCTCTTCGTACACTGGTGTTTGTAGATCTTGAGAACAGGGTCACACACAGTGAGGGCCACCTGTGTCCAGTCACTATGGCTGAAATTAAATGTAGTTAAATTTCTCCATTCAGGGTTTGTGACCAAATTAAAAATCAACTTGTGTGGGCTTTTCAGACAAATTGCTCTTCAAAAATGACCCTTCAACCTGGAGTTTCTGATACCAGAACCTGGGTGCAAAAATAAAAGGTCACAAAGCACAGCACACTCGGTGAGAAGGCTGACGATAGCACGTATGTACCATGCTTCAGATTGTTTTAAAGACTTGCTTTATAACATCATAAAGATATTTTTGATGTCATACAAAGTAGAGGAGAGCTCCTATAAAAGATAAAAAGGACTTAAAATCGATCGATTGTGCTGTTCTTTGTTTATATACTGCTACTCCTCTTTGCTGTTGTCTTTTCTGATGTCTCCTCCTCGTTTTGTTTAAGAGCTCACCCAGTTTCAGCCTTCCATGATCCACGGTCCAAGGCAGTTTCCTCCCAGTGGTTATTGGGTATTTGGTGCTCTTCATGTCTCGTTAACGCACATCCATAAACCTCAGCTGGGGACATTCCCTTTTTTCATTTCTCCATAGAAATGGTCTTTTGGGATGCATCCATCGTCCATTCTTCTGACATGTCCAAGCCAGCGAAGTCTTTGTTTGAGGATGGTGTACATGGTTGGTAATCTTGTTCTGACAGCTATCTCCATCTTTCCATGTTATGCCCAGATTGTGTCATAAATTCCTCATGTTGAAAGTGTTCAGCTTGTGTTGTTGTTCAATGCCATTCATTGCCATCGAGAAGCAGACATGTATAAAGAGACCTTGGACTTCAGGTTGAGCAGTTTGTCGTTGCAGCTCTGATACAGATGCTGTCAGAGGTCAGGCCACAAAATCTGCAACAGAGTGGCAGAACTGGACTCATTAGCCACTTCAGAAACTTTTCCATGACTTCACAGCACTAAGTGACAGGGATTTTAAAGATTTCCTTAGCGTGAAAGAGGCTGTACAGGGACTGTGTGCAAACGTTTTAAAAGAAGCGGTATTTCTTCTCGAAGCAGATTTTAGCAGTAGCGTTGATGAGCTAACATGGCAATGCATGTGGGTCGTGTTGGTGAATATAATGAATCAATGGAAGACTTTGAGTGATATTTGCAGCATTCAAAGCAATGGATGTTGGCAAATGATGTTTCCAATGAGAAGAAAGTATTCTCATTTCTCTCAGAGCAGATATGTACAAGCTGCTAAAAAATCTTGTTTCCCCGAAAGTATTGAGCACTATGGGATATGACAGAAGCATTAAGTGCACATTATAAGCCAACTCCAGTGGTGATAGCTGAGCGGTTTTGTTTTCAGAGACGTAATCAGAAAGAAGGGGAGTCAATTTCTGACTACATTTTAGCCCTGAGGCAGTTGTCAGCAACATGCAATTTGAGGCAATATTTAGATGAGGTCCTGAGAAATTGCTTTGTTAGTGGGCTGTGTTCTGATGCTGTGCAGCGCAAGCTACTATCGGAAAAAGATCTTACATTTCCACATGCATGTGAGATATGATATGATGTGAGCCATATCCATAGAACTCACTTCGAAGAATACGATGGAGTTCTCAGGACACCATGAACCTCACCAAGTAAATGCCTTGACAAATTTTCCAAATTTTTCCAATGAAGGATGGAAAGGACAGAACACACAAGAAGGTAATAACAAAATAAAGAGCTGGAAGGGACCTAAAAAAAGGCAGGGGAGCAAAGCAACCATGCTATCATTGTGGTGGAAAACATTCAGCACGTGAGTGCAAAATTAAATGTGAAAAGTGTCATGTTTGTGCAAAAATCAGACACATTGCACATGCTTGTAGGAATTAAACAATCAGTCAACAAACTCAGTATATAGAACCTGAGGATGAGCGCTCAAGTAGGAATGATGAAGCTGAACGTTTTGGAGTGTATTCAGTGTACTCCATCACCTCCAGTGAAAAAAGAAACAGTGAATTTTGCACTGGGGAACAAGAACACCACCATGTTGCTGGATACAGGATCAGCAGTGTCAGTGGTATCAGACAAGTATTACCAGACGCATGTCACTCATTTCCCTATAAAACCAGCCAGAGTCCTACTCAGGCCAAAACATCACTGTTCGTGGAAATACTATGTACCTCGCGACTCACCGGACAATACTGCAGAGGAGGGGAGTATCTTCTATTTCTCACATGGGGAAGAGCCACCAACAGTAGCGAAAGACACTGAGAAAGCAACCATGAAAGATCCAGTTCTCAGCAAAGTCTGGAGCTACACCACGCAGGCCATTTTACCATGAATGGGTGGCTGAGTTATATGCAAGATAAGCCTTATTTTATACGCAGACAAGACTTGTCATCAGAACAAGGATGTATTCTTTGGGGACAACGAGTTATCATTCCACCAGTTTACCAACAGAAAGTAATGGAAGACCTGCATCATGAACATCCAGCCATCCTATGAAAGCTCTCGCCCACAGTTACCTGTGGTGGCCAGGCTGTGATGGTGACATACAGGAACTTGTTCAAAGCTGCTCAATCTGTCAGGCTGTATAGAAGTGCCAGCAGTTGCACCACTCCATCTGTGGAAGTGGCCTGGGAGAGTTTGGCAATGGATTCACATTGATTTTCCTGAAAAAGACAAGCACTATTTTTTAATTGTCATAGACAGGAATTCAAAATGGTTGGAAGTGTTTCTTATGTCATACATTACCTCATACAATACCACTGAGGTTTTAAGAGGGTTATTTGATGTATATGGACTCCCAGAAGAGCTTGCTTCAGACATTGGACCTCAAATTGTGTCAAAAGAATTCAGTCAGTTCTTGGAGTTAAATGGGATCAGATACACACAGCTTCATCCTGAATCAAATGGAGCAGCAGAGAGGTGAAATCCTGAAACGATCCCTGATGAAGAATGTGCTGGAAGCAGATGGTAAGGCCACATTGCCACTCAGTCATCGATTGGCAAACTTCCTTATCATGTATCACAGTACACCGCACACTGTGACGGGTCGTACACCAGCAGAGTTGTCACTGAAACGTCAGATCCGGACTCGTTTCAGCCTGCTCAAGCCTGAACTCACCAGACACATTGAACAGAAACAGTCTGAGCAGAAGAGACACCAACATCACAGAACTCCACCTGTACGTGTTTTTTCGGAAGGAGAGGCTGTCCGTATCCAAAACCTCGGGGGAGACAAAAAAAATGGACTCATGGAACAGTTCTGAAGAAAATGGGAAGTGTTACTTATATGATACAAGAGGGACAGAGAACATACACAACACCTGTTACCATGGAGACAAACTGTTGAGAAATCCCCAGTTATATCTTCACTAGTTCCAGAGGGAAGACCAGAAGTGATCATGGACTGTGTTGTTCCAGAGATAAGAGGGATTTTAACATCGCACTCCTTACCTGCTGAATCACCTCAACAGACAACCGATGAACCTCTAGTATCAACCCCAGAAACCACTCAAAGCCCATCTGTGGAGTGTGAGTCTGCACTTTTGGGTCCACTATTCCAGCCTGCACACAGTACATGACAAGTTCATCGTTCGGTAGTGTGACCATGAACTAGGTCACACTACCGAAGGCTCATATTAAACATGGCCAAAGTTTTTGAGGTCAGTGTATGTGCAAATAATCTTAATAAACCATAATGTCAAGCCTTAGACTGCTCTAAGCACTCTGCTTACAGTTTTTTTTATTCATTTTAATGATGTCACACAAATAGGATATTATTAATACAGTCAACTCAGGCACACTAACCCCACTCGCCTGTGGCTCAGACCGCCTGGTTTAAAGGAAGAGGAGCTGAAACAGCGGATCGACCGAGGGGCTTCACCAAAGCAAATTATAAGATAAATGAGGATTATTGTGAACTGTGAATCATGCAAAGCTACTCTAGGAAAATACAAGAACAAAATCAGGGAGATGAAAATGAGTATGTTTTAAAGTGGAAATGTATGAAGAGGAACTGAGATCCTCTTTTTGATGACTTTTCACAAATTTCCACAAATTGTTCATGCAGCTCAAATGTGACTTTTGCTGCTTCTTCTTCTTTTCATCCAGACCTCTCTGGTTTGTGAAAACAAAGACTTCAGCTGTTTTCAGGTCAGAGCAAAAAGAAGAACTGAAAACTGCTGACTTTGCTCTCAGATGGATCAGCTGGCAGTTTCGAAGGGCTTTCCCGAGGCTTCCTGTGTGTGTGAGAAAGAGAGACCGGTTTTCCTTCTTCTTGCTGAGCATCCCACAGGGTGGCTATAGGTCATCTACAGGATGGTGGTTCAATCCTTGCCTGCTCGGTCTCCCGTCCGCGTGCCTAAATGCCTTTGGGCAAGATACTGAACCTAGAGTTTCTCTTTGAAGTGTGAGTGTTACACAGAAAGTACCTAGGTGTCGAAGAAAGTTCTTTAGTGCTTATGTGGAGTAGAAAAATGCTGTAAAAGAACCAGTCCACATGCCATTTACGTGCAGGATCTTAACCTGTTAATCATGAAATTCTTTCATAGTTTCCATTTTATGAAAACCATTTTGTAATTTACATTGAAAAAGTAAAAAGTGTAAAACTTGTCATTTTCATTCCAGTCTGGTGAATCTGTCTGACCTCGTCTGCCTCCTCCTCGCGCCATCTTCATCATCTTAAATACTGTCTATCAGTAGCGAGCACATGTAATGTTTAAATTAGAGATGGCACGATACCACTTTTTTATGTCCGATACCGATACCGATATCATAAATTTGGATATCTGCCGATACCGATATGAATCCGATATAGTGTGTTTTTCAATCAATAAAACTGTTTTTTTAATATCTTGCTGCATTTTGTATAAGTTCATACTCAAGTTTAAATAAACAACAACACTAAAGCTATTCGGTTATACCTGTATGTAAAAAATACACTGCACCCAAAATATTTCATAGTTCAGCAATACTGATCAATCTAATAAACTTAAACCTGCACCATCCTCCCTATTCTGGTATTTTAAAGAGTACTTAGCAGAAATATTAAGCAACCTAACTAATAGGGTTGCAAGCTCCCAGCAAAAAAAAATAGGGAACCACCCCCACCCTCCACCTCATGATGCTTAATCGATGTAATCAACTTTAATTTGACACAGGGTGAAAAAAAAATGCACAGAAATAAATTATTTTTCAAGAATAATTAAATAGATTCAACATCTTTCTTCAACAGAATTACAGAATTCACAGATGGTACTTTCCCAAAGGAAAAAGTACTATAGCTTACTAGGGTATATTAGACTTAACAGTTACTATATACAGTAATGGACTTCTATACATTTTACATCAGATTAAAACTTTGGGTGTAAGATTCAGATAATTATTTATTAAAAGCTAGACATTTTAAATGAGAATAAGAAAGAAAAGTATGTCTTTGTGCCCCCTTTTCCCTGTTCATGCCCTATCGGCCCCCCTGGCTAAACTTTGCTAGATCCGCCCCTGCACAGTTACCAGCCGTCAGCTACGTAGAAAAGGATCCTGGTCTAGAAAGTAATATTAAATAAATTCTAACAACAGCTTATCAAGCTTAAACGTGCTGCTGTTGTTCAGCCGCTGGTTTCCTCTTTCTGGTGCAAAGTGGGCGATAAACAAACAAGAGAGACGGACTCGCGACAGAAAAGCCGATCAGCTGATCATTAAGCAGTTTCATGATTGAAGTAGCAGCAGATGAAATGCTGGTTTGGTAGCAGGCTACAAATACACACAGCCGCTCTATCACGTGATGCATACTGCTCCGACGTGCTACGGTTATGAGCCGAGTTACACCGTGTTGCAAGTTTTGTGAGGCGCTTTTTTGATATTTAATGGATCGGATTACATTTTTTATTTCTCGCCGATATCCGATCCAGTAATTTAGGTCAGTATCGGACCGATACCGATACGTAATATCGGATCGGTCCATCTCTAGTTTAAATACTTTATTACACTGGGGGAACATGCTGCCATGTGCATTTTCCAACCACCATCTTTCAACATCCATCAACAGAAAGATAAAAGCACAAGTACGAATGCATTAATGGATGGGCATGTAGTGCAAAAATCTGACAAATCATCCTAAATTGAGCTCTAAATACTCCTCAACTACTTCCGACTTGTCACATACATAAATCTACTTGGTTGAAGCTGCGTCTCATTTTTTACCTTAAAAGATAGTCCAATAGACTTCGGTAAAATTCTTTCTTAAATAAATGCTAGGAGATTGTAGGCAAATGTATTAAACAAAAGAATGTGTGTTGAAGTTTTTTGGAGATATAGGTTTGGGTTTGTTACATGCTAAATCTTGTGAAAAGATGTTTTAATCAAAAGCATTTATGTCTGACTAAAGCCTGGTTGTTAGTTAAATCTGAGCAGGCATACTTCTGGCTAATTATGTCACAATTCTGTAATATGCTGGACTCAGTCGGAATCAACATGTCAACAGTAGTTTGTTTGTTTTTTAAATCGACTGCTAAAGCTCCAGTCGCATAGGCCAAAGTTAGTGCTACCTTGGTAAAACAAGTATTTCCCAAATGATTGGTGTGTGGTTACGAGAGGATCCTTTCAAATTAGTTCAATTTTTATTTATATAGTGCAAAATTACAACAGCAGTCACCTCAAGGTGGTTTGAATTGTCAGGTAAACCCACTACAATAATACAGAAAAAATACCAACAATCAGACGACCCCCTTTGAGCAAGCACAAACAAACAAACTTTATTTTTCACATACACAATTATACAGAGTACAACATGTAATGAAATGATGTATGTCCGAGTTGCGGACAGGCTGCAGACATAGCCGCGCCATTCCAGGGCTTGTTTTTTTTAACATGGGGGGTCTAGCCAGGACCCTTTCTGGATACCGGGTGGGAATCGAACTTGTGACTCCCTCTCCAATTGTGTGTAGGTGTATGCGACAGTGGGAAGGAAGAACTCCCTTTTAACAGGATAAAACCTCCAACAGAACCAGGTTCCAGAAGGAACGGCCATCTACATGAAACATGCTGACTTGTCTGCAAACAGTAACACCTGCAGTAGTGAAACTGTGAAGCGTGCAACGTAAACAAGAAACAGCCTTCAAAGTAAAAGTTGTGCATTCCAAATATGATGGTTGCAGTGGTGAGAGAAAACTTTTACTTTGAAAACCGTTTTCGGTTAGTTAGTGAGTGTTTGCAGACCAGTCAGCATCTTCCACGTCAATTATGGGCAAATGCAGCAACCTGCTCACAACCAAAGTAATTCCATGGAGGTTTTAGTGGGATACACATTTTTCCTCAGAGACCAGAGGTTTTAGTGGGTTGCTGACTGGCTTCTAGGCCTGTGTGACTGAAGCCTTAATTCTCCCCCACATTCAAACATTGTTACTTATGGCTCCAAATAACAGACACAGTGGCTTCCCATCTTTTATATACAGACTATGGTGACCAGTTAATCTGAGCAGTAACATTATGAAACATTTGGATTTGGCACTAGTGACGGAAATCCTGCAATTTTAAACTGACAATAAATCTCAAGTCATCCAGTGGAGCCAAGGCAGCTCTAAAGAACAGAGCAGGAGGTTTATATCATATTTTAATAACTTGTTTCAGGTTTGCCATTCTTATTTTTTACAGCTGCTTTGGTACTAAGAGCAAATTTAATCCTAACAGACTACAGAACATTATTGCACTAACACTGAAAAAAGCCTGCATCCTGTCACAGCTTCAGCTGGGGATTCCTGCCTCTCTGTGTGCTACAAAGAGTGGTGCAGTACTTATTTATGTGTCCATTGCGGCATCTAGCTTCAACAAAGTCCTGCAGTCACTTTATAGCCCACCCTCCCTCAAATACACATACACACACACACACATACACAGACACACACACCCCGTCCCTTGTTAGTGCACATGCTTATGCTTATGCACTGCGTGCTGTTGCATGTGTCAGCTCAGCTCCTCTAATCCACATTGATTCATGATGCTGAGAGGAAACTGCTCCCAGCAGAGAGTCATTCTGGGCTGTTGTGTCCATCAGCTGCTGTTTGTGTGTCTGAGTTCAGAGCGAGTGTATTCCTGGCTGCTTTTTCCTTTCTAAATGGATGCATTCAGTCTAAATACATCAGAGAGATGAGGTTTGAAAGCTTTAGCTAAATCGGGATGCACGTTTAAAAGAGCATCAGGGTGGGAGAGAGTTTAGTTCAACAAGCACAGAGAAGAGTTCATAATCAATTCATATTTAACTAACCAGTGCCAGTGAAGTGTTGTCATCTGATCGTGTCATCAGTGGTAAACCGGTCAAAAAGTAGATAAAATATCTATAGAGTATCTCGACCTTAGAACAGTGAGTGGTGCTCATTGGAATGAATAGATGTCCAAAAAGTTGAATAAATGATGATTGTGAAATGTTGCTTGTTGGCTAGACTGGTTAAAAGACTGGACAAATGATTGATTAGGAGAGATGTGCATGACATGTGAGTCTGTCAAAGTGTGGACTAATTTCTGGAAGAGGAAATTTACTATCAGGGAAAACCTGTGTCAGATTTAACACGGCCTTCAATTCATCGCAGGTTTGTTTGGGTTCTGATATTTAATCCAACTCTGGTCTTTGTTCCTTTGATATATATTCATAGAAACTGAAGGGTTTTTTTTATTAATATTAACATAACTTCCATTTGCAAATTACTGCATCAGGTAATGTTACAAATCAACAACCACAAATACCCTAACTGTAATTCACCTCATAAGGTCATCTATTTTTTTGTAATCAGATACACACAGTTCCTATGTCCAGCATAGTCATATCAATAATACTTCAAAATAACTGCATAAAAGAAGTGTCTGCAGACATCTGAAGATGGCTGAGTGCAGAAGAACATTGGGCACATCCAAGTCAGTTTTGTTGCCGTTATGCTGATGGACAGGCATAAGCTGGCCTCTAAGTTTTGTATAAGACTCATGATTGAGTACATCCAGGAGTATGTGCTAATATACATATTAGTGCAGGACTGTCTTGCAGATGTTTCATCACTGTTTTCGCCAATGTTCAGCTTACTCATGGAAAGTCAGATAAGGCTGGCTCCACTTCAACAGCTTTTCATGTGTCAGGCGCTGTGTGCGGCAGGAATGGAGGACCCAAAATGCAGACTCAAGGAGGCGAAAGTAAACTCAAAAGACAGCTTTATTGCTGAATACCAGATATACCAAAACTAACTAAACTGGGAATACACAATAAAATGAACGGGTAGGTATGCAGGCAGAACACACAGCGAGGGCTGAGGGAGAACACAACACTGAGCAGAGGAAGACACAGACAATAAATACAAGAAGTTAACAAGAGGATGAGGACCGGGGGGGAAATGAGACCGGGAGGAAGCAAAACAGAAAACACTAACACAAGACGAGGAACTATCAACATAAAAGGAAACATAAGACACACGCTGAGACACGGACTAGACGTAGGGACCGGGAAAGAACAGACATGAAAACATAACTCAGTCAACAAGACACAAGAAAGACAGGGAAGTCACCGTAACAAAGCCTAAGAACTAAAAACCAAGAGTTCCTAAAGATAACTTGAGGAGCTAGAAATACAAAAGACTAAACCATTAGAAACACTAAGTCAAAGAATATTGATAATCAAAACAAAAACACTGGGTCACAAGACCCAGATACCGTAACAGCATGTTGTTAGCAAGAATTTGTATCTAGAACTTGCAAAGTGCTCCTTTAAAGGTACTATTTGTAATAACCATTGGCAGAATGTAAGTACAATTTTCACCACCAGAGGGCAGCATTTTACTAGCAGGTGTGTTGAATTGTTTTTAAATGTGTGCGCTTGTCTTTTAAGTTTCAGTACTCCTTTTTAGTCCCACCACCATTTGTTCAAATTTTTTACCTTTAGCTTCAGACCTTTTGTAGACCTCGACTGTGAACCGGAGTGTGAGTCGATTAGTTGACTCACTTTAATTTAGCATAAAAGTACGGCCCAGTCATAGTTCAACTTCACTTAATATCTCCTCAGACATGAAGTCAAAGCAGTTGTTTAAAATTATGTCGATATTTTTACTAAATCTTCAAAGGTTTTAAACAAGTTTGAATTTGTTGCAAAGTAAACAGTCAGAAACAGTCTTTATTCACTGGAAATCTTTTGAATGTCTTATTTTCTTTCTTTTTATTGGCAATTTGATGATTAGCATGGTTTTAGATGACGCATGTGTATACGAGGAAATCAAGATGAATGTAAACAAAAATGAAACAAACTGCACTTTTGACGGCCTTTAAATTGGCTGGATGTGTGAATTTAGCAGCCACTCAATAAACAACACAACAAAAGATAAAAATGGGTCTTTCTTGTTTTTCACACACACGCTCTGTTGTTCAGGATGGAGCCTTGGTTGTTTTGTTTTGCTGTGAGACTCAAGGCAGCTATAAATATTCAACCTGCTCCTGTTGCCCATTCATACTGAGACAAACAACAAGAGAAAAGAAGGCTGTAAAATCCAGAGTTTATGTTCTGTGCCTGGACCTACTAAAACAGACTGAGCTGTGATTTCAGGGAACAGGTCAGCGAGAGAGAGGAAGAGAGGGTGAGAAAAGAGAAATGGGTCATTAAGAAGGCGAGTGAGATGATCAAGAAAGATATAAAAGACGTCAAGGAGGTCAAACTGGTGGATTAGAGATGAAGCTTTGTGGTAATACCTCTGCCTTATTATTACTTTTATATGGAATTTACATCTGTTCAGACTTCTTGCTGTCTACCGAGGATGGTTTGAACACTGCAAACATTCTGACCCATTGTCAAATTAAGAACATGTTCCCTTAACGGGTCGAAGTTTGTCTTTCCTGCTTGTCTTTGGACTTTCAGCCTCAGAACGTGAAGAAAATCCACAGACATGCAAGAACATCCAAAGTCAGCAGAGGAAGACCCCAAGCAGGTTTGAATCCAGAGGAAACGTACCGCCCGACCCTGGATTATTGTCATTACCAGTGTGATTACTTTTTTCAGCAAGGACAAGTTTAAAGTTCATGATTATTTCATGTTTCTTCTGTAAGTTGTGATGACCTGTCTGGAACAAAAAACAGTGTTAGTCTTTATAGCTTTATCCTGAATCACTGCACTGGGGTTAAATTTAAATTCATAGTATATATTTATAAATCACCCATTTGGGTTTTATTATAGTTTCTGAAGTTTATGTGTGGCCTCTTTGATTGATTCATTTGCTGATAGCTGCCTGCTAGGAGTAATTCCAGTAAGTGAACTGGACTGCATTGTGCCTTTGCCTCCTGCCTTTGGACCAGGAGTGACATGTTTGGCTGCATGTTCTCCTAAAATTGCTGGCCGTCTGGGTGGTGTTCAAAAAAAAGGTGTGGGCTTTATATATATTTGGGACACTTTCTGAGGAGAAAAACGGGTCTTATTAGGAGACCCACTTTGGAAATCTGGCCAAATTTATTAAACCCTCCCAAAACATGATTATCCAGAGTTGGGACCAGGAAGCAGAGCTGCAGTCTTACCTGCCTCTCTGCAGCTTCTCTCCTCTTGTTATCCCCCAAATCTGCCCCCTTAGCAACTGTGTCAGTGCCCAGAAAAAAAGTAAAATCAGGAAATCAGCAGGTCTCTCTCTTCTAAGTCTCTGTTAGTACATGAATTAATAATTAATCAACAAATTGATTTACTCTGCCTGACAAAAACCTGGTTACAGCAGGATGTAAAAATGACAGCCTCAGCACGACATTTAATATATTATTAGACTCAACTGGCTTCTGGCTCTGTTGTGACATATGCAGTGTTGGTTAAGTTACTTGAAAATAGTAATTAGTTACTAATTATTGATTACTTCTCGAAGAAAGTAATCCATTACTTTACTGTTGCTTTATGATTACTTAAAAGGTAACTAGTTACTTTATTACTTTTTCTTTTTAAAAACATGATAACCTGAATTCATAATAAAGCAATAGACCTTTCAGGCCAGTTCTATTTTTTATGCATAATCCATCATAAAAATTGAATCCTATGAAAAAGTCTCTTTTTAAAACTTGTTTTATTAGTTTTAATCTTTTAACTCTATGCATATTGTATCAAGCAAAAATTAAATTACATGCAACATTTTCTGACTGGAAGAAATTTATTTAACATTTAAACCTATTTTCTGCATATTCCTGAATATAAAATAAAATAATGTTTTGTGTTTACACTCACTCATAATAGATGCAAGTAAAACACAGCAATAAATAAATAAAATTAAAGATTCAGTGGCACTAAGTCCTGTCACTCTTAAATCTATTTTCACCTGTTTAGCAGGAGTGAGGCCTGTGGAGCGCGGTGGCTGCAGCGGTCATGTCAGTGGGGGGATCCCAGGGTTTGTCTGTGAATTTCACATTCCCGTGGCAGCGTGCCAGGTGCTTGCTCAGATTTGAAGTTTAATTTTTTGCTGTAGAAAGCAGTTTTTTTTCCCACTCAGAGTGTACAGCGGATATGTTTTTGCACTTTTTAAGGAGTCAAACTCAAAGTAATGTCCACTCCAACAAAGGTCGATTACGTTTTTAAAAATGTTATTTTTTCAGTATGTACGACTCAGAAGTACTTGTCTCCCTGGTATAACTCTCAAACTGATTGAAGGAAAATTAGAACTCTTCTGTAGACTCAGTCTTTGAGTGGACCACAGCAGCACTTGATTCTTTCCTTTTTTAGCCGTTCTGTTGTAGATTTGCTGCTGTGCTTGGGATCTTTGTCCTGATGAATGTCCCAGCACGGGCCAAGCTTTAGCTGTCAGACAGATGGCCTCAAATTTGACTATTCAACACTTTGGTATAGAGAGGAGTTCATGGTTTACTCAGTGACTGCAAGGTGATCAGGCCCTATGTTTGCAAAACAAGCCAGAATCATTGAATCTCTACCACAGTGCTTGATAGTTTGCATGAGGGGTTTGTGCTGATATACTGTGTTTGCATTTTATCAAACATGACACTGTGCATTATGACCAGTCATTTCCACTTTGATCTAATCTGTCCAAAGATCATTATTTAAGAAGTCTTGAGGTTTGTTAAGGTGTAATTTTGCAAACCATGACATGATGTTCTTTTTTACGGAGCCTCGCAAGGGACATGGGAGAAAAAAAAATTAAGATGAACTTTTGCGAGATCTCGCAAAACTTTTGCGAGATCCCGAGTTACCTTTGCGAGATCGTTTAAACCAAATGGAGCTTGTAAATCTAGAATAGACTATTGGCTAGGAAGTGACGACATTCTTAACCACACTGTAAAAGTTGTGATGTCAAATGCACCTCTTTCTGATCATTGCTTTATTGAACTATGCTTAGAATCCGAAATTAGACAATCAAATAAAAGAACTTATTGGAAGTTCAATGCCAGACTTTTACAAAATGAAGATTACTGCAACATAGTCAAAAAAATTATAAAAGATATTATGGATGATCATTTAATTGTAGGATATATCAGTAAATGGGAATTCATTAAATTCAAAATTAGAGAATTTAGTATTCAATTCAGTAAAAACATAAGTCGAAAGCAAAGAGAATATGAATGTAAATTATTCCAAGAAATTACTTATTGCTGTAGTAAAGATGATCTAAATAGCCAAGAAAGGAGTAAACTTATGGAGTTGCAAACTAAATTAGATCAGCTCTACCTAAATAAAGCAGAAGGAGCTTTTGTGCGTTCACGGGCCAAGTGGATTGAGGGGGGGGAAAGAAATTCCTCATATTTTTTTAATTTAGAAAAGAGCAGACAGAAAAGAAATTTTATATCTTCCCTGTTAATTGATGGCATTGAATGTGACGACCCTAAAATTTTGGAGAATGAAATTTATACATTCTATTCCAATTTATACTCCTCACAGTTCTCCCAAGCAGATTGTGATGTCTTTTTTGATCAAATAGATAATCTGATCCCTAAAATTGATGAATCATTTAAGGAATTTTGTGAATCTGACTTTAGAATTGAAGAGTTAGATGCATCAGTTAAGAAAATGGCGCTTAATAAATCCCCTGGTCCAGATGGGCTTACAGTTAATTTCTTCCAATTTTTTTGGGAAGACTTAAGGGAAATTTTATTCAAAGCTATACTGGCAAGTATTGAAAAGGGAGAATTGATGTCTAGCATGAAACAAGGATTAATTACATT
The DNA here is from genome assembly GCF_036321145.2 of Pelmatolapia mariae. Taxonomy (NCBI): domain Eukaryota; kingdom Metazoa; phylum Chordata; class Actinopteri; order Cichliformes; family Cichlidae; genus Pelmatolapia; species Pelmatolapia mariae. Next base: position 11,329,563 of record NC_086231.1, read on the forward strand.
AATTCCTAAACCAAATTAAGATAAACGACAATCGGATAACTTAAGGCCCATAACTTTATTAAATACAGATTATAAAATTTTCTCTAGCTCAATTGCAACAAGGCTTAAACAAGGGGTTTCAAATATAATTAGTGAGACACAATCAGGGTTTTTAAAAGACAGGAACATTCATAATAATATCAGATTGGTTTTAGACTTACTGGACTACAATGATCTAATTAGTGATGACAGTTTTATTCTTTTCTTGGACTTTTATAAAGCTTTCGATTCAGTAGAACATCCTTTTATTTTAGAAACACTAACTCGATTTGGATTTGGGGATAAATTTAGGAAGATAATAGATATACTGTATAATGATATAAATAGCTCTGTGTCGTTAGGCTATGGCACTGGTAAAAGATTTAGCGTCAAAAGAGGAATTAGGCAAGGGTGTGGAAGCTCTCCGTTGTTATTCATAATGGTTGTGGAGATGCTCGCAATTCTAATTAAGAACAGCAGCGTTGCCGGAATTGAGATTATGGATGATTTTTTTAATAATTAGTCAACTTGCAGATGACACTACTCTTTTCTTAAAAAATGAACATCAGATTCCCCTGGTAAAACAAATAATCACTACATTCTCAAAAGCTTCAGGCTTAAAGTTAAATTTAAATAAATGTGAACTATTGGCGTTAAAGGAGTGTCATTCACAATTACTGTACAATATAAAGGTGAAGAAGGAGGTAAAATATTTGGGCATCACAATTTCAAAAAATCACAAAGTCTTAGAAAAAGCAAATATTTCAGATAATGTTGACAAATGTAAGACAATCTGAAATAAGTGGTTACAAAGAGACATCACAATTTTTGGAAGAATATTATTAACCAAAATGGATAGTTTATCTAGATTTATATATCCAGCTTACTCTTTATCAATATCAAATAAAGTTATTAAAACAATTAATAGCTTGAATTGTAATTTTATTTGGAGGAATAAGTGCCATTATATATCTAAAGATGATTTGGTTAAACCATACATTGAAGGTGGTGGAAACGCAATTGACTTTGATATAATGAATGGTGTTTTGAAACTTAAATGGTTAAAATCCTTTTTAAATAATCCACACTCCATTTGGTTTTTTATACCAAGTAAGGTCTTTAACACACTGGGGGTATCGATTTTCTCATAAAGTGTGACTTTGAAATTACTAAGCTACCTGTTAAACTCTCTGAATTCCATAAACAGGTCCTTCTTTATTGGAAAATGTTATTTAAACATAATTTCACTCCACATAATAGCCCAATTTGGAACAATAGATATATACTGATAGAAAATCTATTTTTATTCAAGATTAGTTATCAAAAGGTGTTTGGGCAATTGCCCATTTTGTAGATGAGGAGGGACATGTTCTAGGACATCAAGATTTTTGCCAAAAATTGAATATCTAATGTTCTAAAAGTCAATTTAATCGGGTTATAAAATCCATTCCATTGTCACTTAAAAACATAGTTGTAAATGATATAATATATTCTGACATCTCCCCCAAGTTAAGACAATTATATATAGATGGTATTCATTTTTGTGATGTTAAATGCAATAATAAGTTTCTAAGATCTTCATTAAGGAGTCTTTATTCTTCAAATTTACTTAGACGTAATTACATATTATAAGATTTCCAAAGGAAAGAAATTGAAAGAATAAGAACTAATTGTATCACCTTCCCCATCCCTCCTAAAGGGAAAGAAGTCCACTTTAAAATTTTGAATAAAATTTACCCGACAAATAGACTCCTTGGTGATAGATTCAAAATAGAAACTGGTAATTGTGTATTTTGTGAAACAGAAGAGGAGGATTTGGACCATCTATTCTTTTTGTGCAATTTTATACAAATATTTTGGTTGGATTTTCATACCTGGCTTTATTCCAGTGGGATTCAAATTACCCCAAATACCTTAAATATGATATTGTTTGGAGTGTTTTTGAAAGAAAAGAAAGCTAATTATGGTGTTAATGTGTTATTAATCTTGTGCAAGCAATTTATACATAAATGTCGTTTTTTTAAGACCAAACCAACACTAGCTTACTGGAAAAACGACTTAAACCTGTTGGTTAAATCTTTGACTTTAGTTAAAAAGAAAAAGGCTGCTTTTTTTGTTTCCTTTTTGGAAGATTTTGATTAAGTGAGTTAATAATCTGTTAAATTATGTGACCCCGTTTTTATATTTTCTTTTTCCTATGTATGAAAGTTGCTAACATGTAAAGAATGTCTATTCTCTGAATGTGTAATATATGGTGCATTTTGTTTGTATGTTGATTTTGCTAATTAAAAAAAAAAAAAGTTTTGCAAGATCCCGAGTTTGTTTTGCGAGATCTTGCAAAAGTTCATCTTAATTTTTTTTTCTCCCATGTCCCTTGCGGGGCTCCGTACTTTTTAGGGAGAAAAGGCTTTTCCTGGAAAAACTTTAAAAATAAGCCATATTTGTCTTGTTCTAATTGTGTTGTAGTAGTAGTTACTCTGACCTTGGGGTGAATCCAGTCCTGGAAAGATTGTGGCTTTGTGTTAACACACCTGAATGCACCACACCTAAAAGCTGCCAAAACTTTTGCTTTTATAGAGGTGATATATGGTTACATTTGATCGCCAGCACCTGCCTCCCATAATTTCTATTGAAGCATTAAGGGTATATCTGACTATGTGTCCAGCTTTGATATACAGCCTATAGTGATTTTCAGCACTGGAAAGTAACTTCCAGTGCCCCGTTCTAAAATAGCAGAAATATGACTCCAGGAAATTCCAAACTTGTCATCTCTAAAGGTTGTGTTTCTTAGATGGTTCGGTCACGACAGTCACTGACACTCCGACATTTAGAAGTCACTGACCCAACTCTTGCTCGTGGTCAGTAAATCCCTTCATATTCTGGGCTGTTTGCTGTTGAAACCAGAGTCTTGTTTTTGGTTTCTACATGCCTTCATGGCAAAAGGTGCAACATATCTGTGCAGAGGAATTGTTATAGACACTGAGGTAATGTGATATGTTAAATTTTACTCTCCATTTTTCCCTAATTTTCATGGATAAAAATAAACTCTCAATCTCACCATTTAAGCAGTCAAGTAAACTCAGCAGAGTAAAAAGACCACAGGGCCACAGGGGGAGCCACAAGGCAGTGTACTCCTAGTGTCCACAAGCACGGATAAAATGGGAAGGTTACGTCACGAAAGGCATTTTGAATGTTTTCCAAATCAAATGCGTGGGTCATCAGGCATTTGAAGAAAGAGGCTGCAGATTAACATGCAGATAAACATGATTAACATATTGTTTGTATAATATGAGTATGATATAAGGCAATATTTCCCTCATAAAAACTGTTTTTAGAAGTTCTTCTGCATTTTGCTCCCAGCCAGGAGTTTGTGTTAGCGTGAGAAAAGAAAAAAAAAGAAGCTATGAAGGTAAAGACAAGCTGCAGTATGTGAAGAAAGCAGGACGGACATCTCTAAAGTCCTCGGGGCTTCTGTGGGAAACTGATGTCACTCCGTGAATAATGTAGGACTCATATAAGGTTTAGCTCTTATGGCCATGCATATTAGACCAAACCTGCTGTTTCTGAGAGGCAGCGGGAATGTGCAACATGGAGTATGTATACTTATAAGCTTGTAACTGTCCTAACTAAAACCAGTCTCTGCACTCTAATTCAAATTGAATTCAAAAGAGGGTGTACTCCATGTTTCTCTTGCTGACAACAATTACCATGCAGACTGTTCGAGCAACGTGTATTAATTCACGTCTGAAAGTAGTTCCCAAAGCAGGGACAATTTCTTCTTATTTTAGTAACATTTGCTGAAGTTACAGTCACCAAAAAGAGAAGGAAATTGCTATCTTTTAAAGGAAATGAACTATATTTATGAGCCAAGATAAAAAATGCATTTTCTCACCCGAAACCAGTGGGTTTGAAGTTGAGTACCACAGACAGGGCGTCATAAAGTATTGAGAGAACTCACAAGTTGTTGTCTGAGGTCAGTTTGTGTTTGCATGAGAACAAACAGCAGAAGGAGTTGAGGTACAGCAGGTTCAACGAAAGACTTCAAGGGAATGGGAAAATGAAGCCTTGGTACTTGAGTCCAACCAGCTGACATTTACTTTCTGCACAGATCTCACAGTCAGCAGTTATTTTAACTCAGCTTCTGCTGGGAAAAAACAGGCAGTGTTTTCTGTGGGTCATCCAGAGTTAACGGGGACAATCTTCCTAGAGAGATGTGTTGCTCTTCAGTCTCTTAAAAGTAATTTTTCAATGTTGTGCCCTCAGTTTCCGTACAAACATGCGGTGCATTATCGATTTGCTAAGCCTGGCTGCAGCGGCAGCAGAGGGATCCCCTATTAAGATGCTGCTTGCAATTATTGGATTATTGAAGAGTAGAGGAGCTGCTGGCCAATCTGAGGCCTTCACACTCATGATCACAATCATAAATATCAATACCCTCCTCCCTTAGCTGCCATCCATTCTGCAGCCCCCCACCTCTCCTCTCAGACTGCTGAGTGGAGGAGGCAGAGCTGCTGGGAATCCCACAGTCATACATTATATAACCAGCTCTGTGCTGCAGTCATGGTGCTCAAGCTGTGACACTGATTAACTGGTGGCTGTTCTTCTAAATCTAGCAGCCCAGCCTCCACATGGAAAAAATTAATCATTTTTCCATCTTCTTGAGGATACACTGCCTGATTTGGTTTTGCGAAAATGTCCTTTAGAGAGGGCCTACTGTGCTTCCCTTATTTTCATTCATTCATACATACATACATACATACATACATATATATATATATATATATATATATAATTTACTTTGTAGATTATTACTGAAGGCATGAAAACTACAAATGAACATAAGTATATTTTAGATTCTTCAAATTAGCCACTCTTTGCTTTGATTACTGAGCTTCGTGAGGTCGTCACGAGAAATGGTTTTCTTACAGTCATGAAGGAGTTCCCAGAGATTCTGAGCACTTGGTGGCCACTTTTGCCTTGACTCTGTGGCCCATCTCATCCCAAACCATCTCGATTTGGTTAAGGTCAGGTGACTGTGGAGGCCAGGCCATCTGGTGCAGCACTCCATCGCTCTCCTTGGTCAAATAGCCTTTACACAGCCTGGAGGTGTTTTTTGGGGTCATTGTCCTGTTAAAAAATAAATGATGATGGGATGGCATGTCGCTGCAGGATGCTGTGGTAGCCGTGCTGGTTCAGTGTGCTTTCAATTTTGAATAAATTACCAACAGTGTCATGAGGAAAGCACCCCAACACCATCACATGTAGAAACCATCCATTCACCTTTTTTGCGTTGCACAAACACGCAGCGAGTGGAACCAAAGATCTCAAATTTGGACTCATCAGACCAAAACACAGATTCGCACTGGTCTAACGTCCATTCCTTGTGTTTCATGGCCCAAATAAATCTCTTCTGCTTGTTGCTTTTCCTTAGTGGTGGTTTCTTAGCAGCTATTTGGCCTGATTCACGCAGTCTCCTCTGAACAGTTGATGTAGAGATGAGTCTGCTACTGTAACTGTGTGGCATTTATCTGGGCTTTAATCTGAAGTGCTGTTAACTTGCGATTTCTCAGGCTGGTGAGTAATTAATTTATCCTCAGACTCTTGGTCTTCCTTTCCTGGGGCGGTCCTCATGTGAGCCAGTTTCGTTGTAGCGCTTGATGGTTTTTGTGACTGCACTTGGGGACACATTCAAACTTTTAGACATTTTCCTGACTGACTGACCGTCAGTTCTTAACGAAATGATGAACTGATGTTTCTCTTTACTTAGCTGATTGGTTCTTGCCATAATATGAATTCTAACAGTTGTCAAATAGGGCTGTCAGTTGTGTACCAAACTTGACTTCTGCACAACATAACTGCTTGTCTGAAGCGCATTAAGAAGGCAAGAAATTCCACAAATGAACCATGACAAGGGAGACCTGTGAAGTGAAAACCATTTCAGGTGACTACATAATGAAACTCATCGAGAGCAGGCCAATAGTTTGCAGTTATTCATAATTTTGTTCTTTGCTACATAATTCCATGAATCTTGCTTCATATATCTGATATCTTCAGGGTTATGGTTAGTTTTCTCTACTCTTGGCTCTGGATGATGTCATTGTGAGGAGATATCCGAAAAGTGGTCATCCTGATCAGACCGTTCTGCCTGTGATCACAGCAGTTATTCATAATTTTGTTCTTTGCTACATAATTCCATGAATCTTGCTTCATATATCTGATATCTTCAGGGTTATGGTTAGTTTTCTCTACTCTTGGCTCTGGATGATGTCATTGTGAGGAGATATCCGAAAAGTGGTCATCCTGATCAGACCGTTCTGCCTGTGATCACAGCAGCCCAGGTTACCTGTTATTCAAACTTTTGTGCTCATCTGTGGCAGTCAGTCAGAAAAGAGTTACCGTAATCCATTGTTGGGGTAACCCAGTTTGTTAGAGTATTCAGATTACCACTTGCTGTAGCAAGTAACATAATAGGTTAGTATTGCAGTTGCTGTTTTTTCAAATAAGCTATCTGTTAAATGCCTGTTTGGTAATGTGGGAGAGAACGACAAGAATTCCTCTGGAGCTTAAAATAAAAGTCAGCAATTTTTTTTTTCCAAAGACAGATTTTCATGAGTTTGACATAGTGGCTGAGAGAGGTAAAAGGAAAAAAAAGCAGAGCATGATTTAGACTTTCTGTGATTTAGACAGAAAATCTATTTCATACCTTACAATGGAAACAGAATCTTAATTTTAACCAGAATCTCCGCCGTAGATTTCCTGAAGAAGTCTAAAAGACAAATAAGATTCATCAAACGTGGCTTTTCTGATAAATTTCAGAAAGCCTGGAAAGCCTTTGTAAACCACTTTCAATCATCAAACCTTTTTTTGGAACCCAACACTAGACTGCAGAGAAAATAACAACCCTGTGCCTGTTTGTTCAAATGTAACATCTGGTTTTTTTTGGTATATTTTCATATTTATGCTTTGAAAGTTAATAAAAATAGGAAAAATGTTCTGACAAAATAGGGGAAAAGAAAACAAAGCAAAGTTCAGCTACTGCAATGATAGAGAAGAACTTCTTTATAGTATATAAGTATTAATAATATTTTATGGCAGGGTGATAAGTGTTAGCTGCTAAGAAGCTGTACTTTGCATCTGCGTGCCAAACTCAGCTCCACAAAGCTGGTGGTGAGGCTCACTGAGGAGGAGAATGATGCCAGTGCTGCAGCTCTGAATCTGCAAGCTTTTAGCTGTCAGTCAGATGGAAATTAACAACAAGCTTGTTGCTGATTATGTGTTGAAGGAGATCCAGCCAATATCATCTTGCTGTGCAGTGTGGTAAAGTCAATACGAGCTAGTTAATTGACAGTAAGTCACTCAAAAAATACAACCAGCATGTGCAAGCTAAAAGCAAAGACGAGTTTATTTTTGGTAACCGAGATGTCCTCTAGCAAGTTACTTTTCTAAGTAGGTATTTGTGTAATGGATTACTTTTTCATAGCACCAGGGGAACACTAGCCAATATAAATAATGTAGAGCGTTTTAAAGCTCAAAATTATGCAAAGCAATTCTCTGAAACTCCAGAGAAAAAATATGAAGCTGGAAACGAGCATAATAGGTCCCTGCTAAGCACAGTATTAGTGCATCATTCAGTGTGAGAGCAATGAAAAACTAATCTTTGGGAAATAAAAGGCATTTTTCTAGAGAGGCTGAAAGTGTGAAGTGTGCACTGTTCTCATTTGCATGAGTCATTCTTTACCGCAGCAGACTCTTCGCCCTCGTCTTTTAATGTGGACAGTCACTACAGGTAGAAACACGTCAACTTTAGGCAGGTGAGTGAACCTTGCCTCAAAAACTACTTTCAATAGCTGGGACCACATTATCATTTTAAGTTTGACTTCTAGTAGGTAATAGCAGATTGGTTGGACATTAATTGAGGCTGCAGGGGAGGCCTCAGAGGGGACTGGCGGCGGCTCCCGGGCCGGGCAGATCCCCAGGTCCCGCTCTTGAAATTAAGATAAATTATCTCCAATTATGTGAACCATGTTGTTGCATCTCTGAGCTGGGCTCAGGCTAAAATGTGCTTGACATTTTAGCTTCTGCTATGGAAGACATTCAAAGCGGCCGAATCAAATCTGCTTCGGTTAGTTGTTAGAGACTAAGGCTACGTTCACACTGCAGGTCTTAATGCTCAATTCCGATTTTTTGACCAAATCCGATTTTTTTGTCTGCCTGTTCACACTACAAATAAAATGCGACATCAAACGCGCTCCAGTGTGAACGCTCAAAGCGGCCCGCATGCGCAAAAGAAGATGTCACACACAACTCGCTCTGTTTAGACCCAGAGCAAACAATATTGTTTGACTGATTGCCCTTAATATAAAGACTTCGGACTTTATGTTTCCAGATTTTTCCCTTAAGTTATTTTGTTATTTACATAATAATGTAGATGACCTAATAATGATCCTTTTTGCTGTTTTAGAGGAGCGGTGCTTCAAAGGATAGCTGCAGATTTCCTTCAGAATCTGCAGAAAATACAGTAAAAATAAAATGTTCACATTTCTCCAACGTGGTCTTCCTAACAGTTTCACCGGATGGTAGGAAATCGTTCGCGATGTCCTATCGGGGGCTTCTCCGGTGCTGATAATTGGCGTCTGTCTTGTGTCAGTGACGTAAAAGACGGATTTAATGCGACCTGACCGTTCACACAGCAGTCGCTTTCTAAAACATCGGATACGTATCGGATTCAGTACCACATACGAAAGTGACCCAGATCGGATTTGAAAATATCGGATTTGTGCCGTTCACACTGTCATACCAAGATCGGATACGGGTCGCATAGGGGCGAAAAAATCGGATTTGATGCGCTTTCGCCTGCAGTGTGAACGTAGCCTAATTTACATGTATTGAACACCTTTGTGAGTAAGTGTTTCTGGAGTTTTGTTCAAACACCCAGTCCCAGTCTGCAGATCTGTTTGAGGCGTTAGATGGCCACTGCCACTTGATAATCAACTTAACTCCTTGCAAAATAGAAGAACAAAACTAGGGAGACTTGCCAGTGGGATTGATCTCAGCTCTAGTAAAGCCTGAGAAGACTCCATCTCTGAAGTATGAAGTCCAGTCAGAACATATACATATATGAGTAAATGCTTCGAGCAGCTGTTTTTGAAGCATATTATGGACAGTCTCCCAATAGACCTGGATCCCCTTCAGTTTGCATATAGAACCAACCGATCTACAGAAGATGCTCTCTCTACCACACACCACATTATGCCGTCTCACCTGGAGAGCAAGAACACCTACGCCAGAGTCCTTTTCATCGACTTTAGCTCAGCTTTTAACACAATCATTTCACAGCAGTTGGTGGAAAAACTGATGCTGTTAGCATTAAACCTGCAATCTGCAATTGGGTTTTCAGCTTTCTGACAAAGTGGCAACAGACAGTCAAGGTGGGCAGCCACACATCAAAGACCATCTTAGTGAGTACAGGCTCTCCTCGGGGATGTGTCCTCAGCCCGCTGTTGTTCAGTCTGCTCACACATGACTGTACAGCCAGATTCACCACTAACCACATTTTGAAGTTTGCAGACAACTCAACAGTGGTTGGTCTCATCACTGACAATGATGAGTCTGCTTATAGAATGGACGTGGAGCAGCTTGAAGTGTGGTGTAGATCCCATAATCTCACCATCAATGTGGACAAAACAAAAAGAGATGGTGAACAGTTTCAGGAAGTCTGGCAGAGATCACCACACAGACCTCACCATAGATGGTGCTGCTGTGGAGAGGGTCAGCAGTGTTAAGTTTCTGGGTGTGCACCTAGCTGATGATCTGTCCTTCTCCATTAATACCACAGCAGTTATTAAAAACACTTCACCTCATAACTTTTTACAGAGGCACCGTTGAAAACATCCTGACACAAAGTTTTACATCTTGGTTTGGCAGCTGGAAGTCCTATGAGAACCGACAACTCAATAGGATTTTTAAGACTGCCAGGTGGATTGTTGGTGTCCCTCTCTCGTCTCTGAAAGAGATCTATAAACAGTGCTGCATACGCAGAGCTATCTCCATCATCAGAGACTCCCACCACCCCTCTCATGGCCTGTTCTCCCTCCTGCCTTCTGGCAAGAGGTACAAGAGCATCAGCTGCAGAACCACCAGGATGTTGGAAGGGTTCTTTGCACAAGCCGTGAGACTGATAAATGGACTGTGCCCCTCCCCATCCATTCAGCTATTCACACAGCTATACTGTAAAATCCACAAGCAGATTGTGACGCCCCCTATCTACTCACGCACCCACACGTATACAATATACTCCTCAGGTACATATACTATTTGAGCTAATTATTCCCTTCTGTGGCTGTTTAGACTTCAGCTTGCTTTAGAATTTAGATTAAGAATCTATGTTATTTATCCTTACTATTACTGTGATTTATTATTGCCTTTTTTACTGCTCTTTTAAGCTTTTTTAAAATTTGTATTGATTACTGCACTGTAGAGACTGGTGAGAAACAGTATTTCGTTTCAGTCTGAGTATTTTACGAAATATCAAACGAAATGCCAATAAACTTTTTGATTTATTTGACTGATGTTCTGACTATATGTTCTGTTCGTTCATGACTATTTATAGTTGGAACGAACACAAAGATGGACACACACACTGGAACAATCTTAATAGGCTCATTTGCAAGTAGAGGATAAAACAGGTTAGCATTGTTGGTGGTATTTCCAGGGTGAAGTAGTGGGCACAGACACACTCTTACACAGTCTCTTAGGCTCTTACTGGTTACAGATACATAGACAGGTCTGCATAGAAACCCTGAGCGAGATGAACAGACTGAGGCTGAGCATTTTACTTGGCCAATGCAGCGATTTGGTGACGGCCGAATGTCGACTCCAACCTTAATCCTCCGATGAGCTGCAGGCGAATTCATCAGCAGACTGTGAACAGGTGAGTGACCAGCAGAGAGGTGGAGAAACCTGGAAGGAGCCACCTTGGAGAAAAGCTAAACAATCATACCCACACACACATAATCAGGAGACACAGATAAGTCACAAATTATCTTCTTATTTTCCTTCAATGAGTGAGAGACATACAAGAAAAAGGGGAACACAGTGAGAGATATTTGTCCATTCAGTCCCCTCCTGCTCTGTCACCGTGTGCTCTGTTTTAATGCAGTCAATATCAGAGTAAAGGTGTTCTCATTTGCATGTATAATTTGTTTCTATTGTCAAACAACAGAACTGAAGTGACTCAGATAATTTACTGAGTAATATGTGGAGGAGGTGGGTGGAATAACGATGTGACTGCATTAAACAGGCACATATCATCAGTCAAACACTCAGTTCTGAAAGGTTTCTCTGATGTATGAAAAGCCATTGTCGTTCAGCAGAAGGAAACAGGAACTGCCTTTAACCTTTAACCTGTATTACAGTCTGTCATTTAGACTAAAGGGTTTCTGAGTGTATTAACACACAGCACATCTGACAAAGATCCTAAAGAGTTAGCCAGGCCTCTGACCGACACACATCACAATTCAGTCAAGCATCCACATAATGTGCTGGATCCCTGAAGGCTCTGACTCCACAGCCCACATGGGGCATTAGACATCAGGGCCCTGCTAACGGGCAAGCAATTCAAAAGCATGGCCAAAAAGGATGCTACAGCTGGATGGGTGGTGTCTTCTTTGGCCATGTCTCACTAAGTACAGGACAACTCTGGGCATCCAGTGTCCTGTCATGATTGGTCAGAGCCAGTTTGGTAGCACAGTATGAACTAAACTTGTCATGGTGGTGAGATAGTTAGCACACACAGCCAAAAAGTGCTGGATTTTGATCCAGTTGTTTTCTATTTGCCTGCATGGTCTCCTCCCACAGCACAAAGTCGTGTTTGTTAGGGGATTCTGGCTGGCAGTATTTATGTGAGTATGAATGATTCTATAAGTCTTTGTGTTAGCCCAGATTTCTGCCCGATCCAGGTTGTACCCCACCTTTTGCCTCATGACAGCTGCAATATTCTCAAAGTTCTGGTAAAACTACTTTTTCTTAACCCTCTCGAGGCAGGCGTTGCCGATTTGCAACAGTTAAAAACTAACAACCTGATTACCCCACATACATATTTTATGAGTTTTTTTTACTCAGAAGTACCACTGCAGGACTTGGTTGTGCATTAGCAACGAAAAACTTAATTTGAGCCTGAGAGGGTTAAACAAATGAATACATTCAGAGGATGACTCACTAGACTGGCAGGTAGACTGAAAATAGTTACGTGTTTCAACGAGCACGCATGTAAAAAATATCCAGTGTGTTAATTATGAGCTTCAGGGTGCTTAATCACCTAACCTCTTTGGTTCAGTTTTTTTATGTAAGGTGTCAAAGATGTCATACACGCTGGCAAAGGTCTCACTCCGCTTCCAGTCAGTCTCTGGTTCTGTTGCCTGGGGTGTGAATAGAAAGCAGCCCAGAAACAAGACTGCGTGTCATTGTAGTGACTGTGACTAGTTAAGAAGCCTGTCTTCTAATCTGTACATGAGCTGTACAACCTATAGCTATAAAATGTGATTTTGTAACCATGGTAACATGCATGTGTGTCACTACATGAATGGATCAGAAAATGAAGCAGAGTTGAACCACAGAAGTGTTGAGCTCATGCCTGAAACTGACCACACAGTAATATTATCATCATTAATAATTTACCCTTTCATATAACAGGCAATGCCTGCTGTCTTTTAGTCAGTCACAGTCTGAACTTGTAAAAAATGTAACATTATATATATTTGTGAGCTATGAAGTGTATTGAGGCTGAGCATTTGTTTAGTGGACTGATATTTAGGAACACCTAGAACATGCCCAGCTGCTCAGGACACCACAGTCCTCCTTACATGTATGATGCAGGTTCCTGTGACTCCAATCTTAGCATCTCTTTGTTTCATGAACCCAGATCAGAACAAACAAGCAACATCTCTGTAAGCATCTCCAGAATGTCTCCAGGTGTATTTTTTTAACAGACGGGAAGCAGTCTTTATACTAAGCTGGCCTCACCATCCTGCAACTTATATACTGCTTCACACACACAGATTTAGATCCATCTGCTCATTGTCAGAAAAGAAAAAAAATATTTCTTTATCTCTGGGTTTCTTTGACCTCTTTTGAAACAGTTTTTACTCACAGTGAGGAAAGCAGAGGTGTTTTAATATTGGCTGTATTCCAGTCTGGGGTGATCCTGCATTTTCTGCATGTGGTTCACTGTTGCATACGATATTTTCCATACATGCAAAAGATTTGTTGCCACTGTGGCAACGAGCATCGTCACCATTGTCTCGTGTGACCTCGCTTTTTAAGCCTTGGTTTCACAGAGACATGTGCGTGTGCATGTGTGTGTGTGCAGCAAATAGTTGCCTCCACATATCACACAGAAATCTGTTCACTGCATTGGCAAAATCATCCATCCATCCTTCCATCCAACCATCCATCCATCCATCCATGCCATCCAGCCATTATCCAGGTTACAAGTGTAGAACTCTAGGCAGAGATGCCCACATCTTCTTCTACCCAGCCACCTCCTCCAGCACTTCTGGGGGGACACCAATGTGCTCTCAAAGCCAAGAAATCTAATCTCTACAGCATGTGCTGGGTCGGCTCTGAGGACCTTCTCCTGGTGGGATGTGTGAAAACATTGGGCTTCTTTTCAAAATTGCTTGTGAATTTCTTAATGGTATTCAAAATTGTTAGATTTGTGTTCTCATGAGTAAATATATTAATTTATCTTATGTTGTAAAAGACGTTTTCGGATTGTCATTTTATTTTGGAAATGATTTTATTTTGGTGATTATAGGTGACTTCACTTCCTGTTCCGTATGTTGTGACGTGTGACCTGCTAAGCTGAAAGTATGTTTTTCTCTGCGGTGTTGCTGTCAATAAAAGAAACGGGAAAAGTAAGCAACAAACCAAGTGTGTGCATTATTGAGAGAACATGGCCGAAGAAGAAGAAAACTCTTCGAGCTCAACAAAAATAAATGTACTTTCTTTTGTAATTCTATTTTTCTTTTTCGGAGATTAAACAGATTTCATGTTTGCAAATCTGACAATGGTGTGATTTTTTGTAGCCACTAATGGTCAAGGATCACTGGGGAACTGGACTCACAATGCAGGACACAGAAAGAAAGTTCACAGTTTATTTGCTTTGCACAGAATGGGAGAAAACAAGCAACAAATAAAAGACATGAAGAGTGTCAGGACAGGCAGGGATAGGTTTAGAGATTCCACAAGTAAGTCCACTTTCTCAGCCTCAAGAAGCATACAGGAAATGAGTCATTGTTCACAGGTGAGTTCCTCAGTGCCCTGCAGCCATGTGCCTGTAACTTGGGCAGATAATGGGTACCAAGCATGACGACCCCTGAAAACAGTAAACACAACACCAACATCTATGCTCACACAGGGACAAAGCCAAAGAGAGAGAACAAGAAGAAGAGACAGATAGAAGCTGGCAAGGCTGGACTGCAGGACTGAGGAGCCATGACACTAACATCAGCAGCAATAGGAGTGGCTACCACAAGGAATTCACAGATGAATCTCAGCCCACAGATTCTGTCTGCCCTGATTTTCTTTCCAGGGACGTCACTAAAGCTTCTGCTAGAAATGCATCATAATAAACCTGCTCTCAAACCTGTTGAAATGTGGGCTCATTCTCAAAAGTGGCTCTGCACTAGCACTGGCAAGGCATTAGTGGAAATTGAGGTACACTGATGGTTTAGATCAGGCAAGTCAAACTCATTTCACATCATGAACCACACATAGCCAACTCTGATCTTAAAATGGGCCAAACCAGCGAAACCTCCCTTGATGTCAGTGCAAAGATGTTTAACTGCACATTTAATCCCATTTTAAAAATTAAAAAAGTGCATTTTCAACAGTATATTTCAGTTTTTCTACACAATACAGAAATACTTCTCTTCTGAATGCAAGAAATCTGTCAGCACAAATAAATAATTGTGTAAAATTACAGAAAATGTTCTGGTAACTCAGTGCCCAGAAAATCTCCCCTTTCCTCCTGTGGACCCACTGTAAAAATAATAATAACTAGAAATTTCTATAGTAGAAAAACCGGAACTTTCCTGTGGTAGTTTATATATTTCTGAATTACTTTGGTGTATTATGAATGTCAGTGGTGAAGGTCTTCATTTAGTAGAAATGCTGCAAAACCTGTGAAAATACAGTTAAAGGTCCAAAGCTGGATGGCTGATTCTGGCCCCCGAGCCTTCTGTTTGACACCCCAGGTTTAGCTTAAAAGAGTCATGTTCTTTAGCAAACTGAGAAACTCACACATTTCTAATCATGTGTCTGCCTATTTGCTAAATCAGCTGCAAGCATTCAGACATGAAGCCAATGCAAACAGATGCAGTCAGATTAATGGACTGGAGTGTACGTCTGCAACGCGGCTTTAATGGAATTGAGCCATCGTTAATTCCACCTGTGCTCTCCTACAAAATGTCTTCTGTAAAAGAAGCTCTGTCTTCAGAAAGAATCTGACAGTGAGAATTGCTTTGCAACACTTCTGTTCCAGGCTTAATCCTACGTTCAGTCACGGTGGCGGTTCATGAACGCTGGGTGGCTGCGGAGGCTCTGTGAGAAGCAGGCAGGAGACAGGACAGAAAGGAAAAGAAGGGGTTAATGTATAGGAGGCTGAGCGGTGTGGGTGTGAGGTCGCAGCTATAATAAATACAAAACAGTTGGAGAAAGTTAGAAAGTAGAGACAGAGAGACATGGAGGGGGCAGGTAGAGAGGGGGTGGGAGACAATAAAGCTCAACTGATTTGAATTCTATTCATAATTCTCTGCTGGGAGGCTGGTTAGCTGAAGGCGGCGGATGATGAGAGATGGAATGAAAGAGGGGGAGAAGGTGTGGGAGGAAGAGAGAGAAACAAAGGGAAGGACAAGATGGGATGTAGTGTTGAGTCTCTGAGGGGGAGGGAAACTGGGAATTAAATAGAGCTCGGCTTCAAACAGAAAGGTAGAGCGACAGACAGAATGAATGAAAGACAGACGGAGAGAGAGGGAGATGCTGTCTCTGCTGTGTGGAGGTTTGGCCGCTGATTTACAGCAGCTGCTCAGTTTGATTCCTGCAAATCAAAAACAAGAACATCAACCATTATCCTCCACACGGGGCTCACAAGACACACATGTACTTGTGTCCATAGCAGCGGGCAGCAGAGCATTACGGTAATGTGATTACAATTTTCAGTTAGCAAGGGGCAGAGCAGACAAATGCCAAAGAGTGGTCAGGTTGCGGTCACGAGGAGGTGCAAATCTGGGGACAAAATGCGGTACAGTTTTATTAGATTCAGCACTAACATCATTAAAGGTCATGCTGACAACCACATCCTTTATTCCACGGTTTTCACCAGTGTACTACAAGCACGCTAGTGGTAAGCACATTTTTTAAGACAAAAGCTACAACTGTTAAGTTAGACGATGTATCTTATTGGCAAGTTTATCCACTAAGTGGGAAGAAGTGGAAAATAATGTCCAGGTATGTGTTTCTCTCTCTGCCTACACATTAAATTCAAAACCTATCTCCTACCGCCACACAACAGCTGGGTCGAACTTTCCTAGTGGAAACCTTTGGAGTTTGTTTTGTTTTAAGAGTGTTATGTTCTTTTCTCTAATAAATAATTTTTCCTACAACCTCGTGTCCCCACATAATGACAGCATGAGGGCTTATTTCTTTTCCTGCTCATTTAAAATCAGTGCTTTCCTGAGGTTTCCTCCCACAGCTGGGATATGCGTGTATGTGTCACTAAACCTCAAACTATGTTAAAGTTTGAGGTTCAGTCATTTTGACAGCTTTGAATGGCAGCAATACCAGAGTAGGTATTTTGGTTAGAGGAGTTGTTTGTTGAGTAAATGAGCCAGAATAGGAACAGAACATTTTGTCTCTGAAGATGAAGCTAATGGTCATGATCACTTGCTGGAAATATTAAAAAAAAAAAAATTGCAAACACAAAATTTCCAAAACTTTTAAAAGTACACTAACTTTAGTAAAAATAGAAGTGCACTTATTTTTTTGAAAACTATTTTCTAGTGCTATTCTAGGGGCAGATTGTAGTGTCAGCAGGTGACACCATTGATCAAATCCTCAGGTATTCCTCTCCCAGGTGAGCTCAAATCACCATGCTCATAAACCTCCAACAGAAAGCATCCATTAGGGATCCTTAATAAGTGTCCGAACAGCCTCAACTGGGTTCTTTTGATACAAAAGATCAGCAGCTCTGATCCCGTTAGTGTCTTAGCGCTCGCCTGTGAGGATGAACCCAGACACCTTTCAACGAAAACTAATTTTAACAGCTTCTCTTTTTTTTTTCTTTTGTTGTTGTGTATTCTCACCCCAGGGTGTCAAATGCTACTCAGATGCTGCTCTTGCACACAAATGGCTGCAGAGAAACACAAGTCCACATTTGCAGAGGTAGTGACAGCATAGGCTTGCCACTCAGGAGACCAAATTTCACTTTATTTTCACTCACTGATAATTTACAATTGCTCCACTTTTTACTTTCAACACTAGAAAAAGGGCTTCATTTGGGTTCAAATGTTCCCATTCTCAACAATTACACTCAGGGTGTCCAAAGTGCCCTTTTTCTGCTAGACTTGAGCTGAGCATTTTCACCATCTGAGCTTCTTGAAACCAGAAAAGTGCACCTGCAGTGGCTTTCAATGTGAAAGTGAAGAACACTCAATTGGTTCTGAGTTTTCAATCAGAATCAAGGCCCACTCTAAAGTGTATCCTGGTTTATGCCCTTCTGGAATCTAAAGGGAACCAAAGTTCACTAAATAAACATCACACACAAACATCTGCATGGGCTTCACTTTTCAGGCCTATATCCTTCTTTTTATATACGTAATCTATAGTCTGAAACCATAGCCTCAGGCTGATTATTTTCGCCCTGTGGTGATCAGATGAACCCAGCTTAATCACATCTTCTGCAAGAAACAGAGAAGGAATTTTGAGCTTCCCAGTTTTCCTCCTCCACATGTGGCCAGTGAGGACTTTGACATCCCAACCATGGAAGCTGCAAACTGAACTGGAAAATAACTATTTCTGGAGGGATCACAAATATAGATTGGATGGACAAACTTTCATGTCCTTTACAGTAAAGTGTCCTGACTTTTAAAAAATGTCTTGGTCCTTGGTTTATTTTTATTTTTATTTTCATTTTTTTGGTTTGCATTTATTTCTTTGTGTGTTTCAGTTTACCTTTCTCAGTGTTTCACTGTATTTTGTTGTCAACTCTTCTTTTTCTTTGTGTTAGGTGTTTCCCTGTTTAGTTGCTTAGTATTTTATTTTGATAGTCATGCATCTCTGGAGCTTTGTTGCGCATTAGATCCTGCTGTGGTCCCCACCTGTTTCCTTTCCCCTCATTATCTTGTGTATATATCGTCTAATTCTCCACTTCTATTTTGAATTTCTTGAGCATGTTTTGATATTCGGATTCCTTCTTATGTTTTGAATTTTGGGCTTGAGCTTTTCTTGGTCCGTGAAATGGAGGCAAAAGAAAAAACGCAACCTGTTTTTACTTTTGTGAAGACATCATATTAGCTTACATTTCTTCCATATATTGCTCAACCAAACCCAAACTGAATTCTAATCAAAACCCCAAGAGACACAGTTAACCATGGGAGGACTGCTTAGTCCTAACAATGTGATTGTATCAGTACACATGCACACACACATACACACACACACACACACACACACAAACACCATATGCGGGAATAAAATGCTGTGTTGTGTCTTGCGTTTCGCTGTCATAAACAAGCCGAGCTGTTGGACCTGCTGAGAGTCTAAATATGGACGTTGTGAGCTGGTCTCTGTTAGGGAGCTGCAGGCCTCCTGTATAAACATCCAGCCTCCATATCCAACACACTGAGGAACAGTGCTGATGGAAAATCCTCAGCAGTAATGTTCTGCACTGAAAATGTATTCCAACGCCCTAACAGCCATCAGACAGCGTTTGTGTCCATGACAGGTTTACTTATTATCTTTGGAAAGAATGACTTAAAGTGTTAATACATATGCAACAGTGACAGATAATGGAGAGGTACTGCATGGCTGTAGCACGGTCATAGCTCACGAACTTCTTGAAATGCACCAGTTATAAGTTCGGAAACACGGAGTCAGTTTTCATGGGAATCTGTGCAAACCTGTGAAAAACTGAGTAACTTAACTACTTCCAATTAAGAGAGTAGGTAGCAGCCAGGTGCTGCTAATCAAATGCACTTGACTAATTAATCATTGATTGATCGTCAGTAAGTGTGACCTCCTCTAAAAACCAAAGGTTTTGGCAGATCTTGAGAAATAATTGTTGCTGCCCATCAATCTGAAGAGGGTTATAAGGCCATTTCCAAAATATATAAACTCCATCATTTTGCAGAGGGAAACATTATTCATGAGTTGAAAACACTGAGGACAGCTGCCAATCTTTCCAGGAGTGGCCACTCCAGCAAATTTTAATTAATTTTTAATTAATGGATTTGAAAGTGTGAGTCAGCATTAACATCTGGGCATGAATGTAAACATTTGCTAAGTTCATAGTATGCGTGGTTCCTATAAGTGAACTAACTGGTGTCTTTGCTGAGAACTAACACATTTATTTAAAGACACCCCTTTTAAATACAATGTCACGTTTAAATGTTGCATATTCAAATGTATAAAAGAATGACCCAGGATGTAGGAACCATGACCCCACCCATTGGTTACTGGAGCCAGCATTTTAAATTCTTCTCTTTGACTTTATGGCCTTTCCTGTCTTAGCTCTGTAGTGGCAGAAGTGAAAATATTTGCAATAGTAGGCTAAACACTGTTATCAGCTAAAGCTAGGTTAGCAAACTACAGACACAGATAACTCCTAATTAGCGCTAAGAAACAGAGCTATAAAATAAAAGAATCTTATAAAGCATGAACCTTCTGAAAGATCTGAACGACACAGCAAGTCAAGTCTAAAGTTTTATATGATAATTCCATTAAAATGCCCCAAAAGAAACCAAAAGAGTACATTATAGGGATTTAATTCGGTGAGTCATAGCTTCATTTCTCAATACAGACAGAAGCACTTAGATTGGGCCATCTGGAGCTTAGATCTTGCAGCCCTGATAAAACCTTTTATGCTGTCTAGAAACAGCTTTTTTTAGTTTATTTTTTTATTGTAAGTTGTTCATGGTCACGTCAAAATCAGTGTCAGCCCTCCAGCTTGATTCTAATTGGAGAAATTGAGGGTGTTAGAATTGCCGCAGGTCCCCCCTGCTGCTCAGAGGTGTTTCTGTTTGTCTACACTCGGTAATATGAGTGATACAAAATGCTTCAAAAGCCAATCAGGATTTCACATTTATATTTCCACAGCACCACAAACTACATCCTCCAATATTCTCCTGGCAGTCGCTACAGGTTTTTACATCTTTATAATGCTGACTGAGCACTAAAGGTTTCAAGAAGAATGAAAACCTCCTTTGAGATTATTTTCAGATCTTTCAGAACAAATCAGCTTGTTTCAGCTTTTAAATCCTTAAGAAAGAATAAAATGCACTGAAATTTCAAGTTTCATGAACTGAGATACGTTTATGATTCACAGATATTTCCCGTCTTTGCCACAATGTATTGTAGTAATAGATGTGTCTGTTGTCAGACTGAAATCAAGTTACTGATTTTAAACTTTCTCAACACTGCAGCTGTATCTGACCATCATTATTCTGTACCTGGTGTCGCCCTTCATGTGTGTCTGAGAGACGCTGAATCCTCAGTCATGGAGCAACACTGCCCTCGTGTGGCAAAAAAAAGACATCTGCCAATCTTAGACGATTTAAATGCCAACCTGCTGATGAAAGTTTCAATGCATATAAAATAAATGTGTCTTTCAATGCTCTAATTTATCTGAACAATTGTCAATACTAAGTCTTGTTTTGAGGATCAGCAGGATTAAAATCTCTCCGTTTTGAGTTATATCTCATTTTGCGCACATCTTTTAGTGTGTGTGTGTGTGTGTGTGTGTGTGTGTGTGTGTGTGTGTGTGTGTGTGTGTGTGTGTGTGTGTGTGTGTGTCATACATGCTAACTGGTTTGACACTGATTTGTTTTAAGCTGCCTTTAAAATAACTTTTCCCTCCTCTAATAACTGAGAGAGCTGTTCCTCACTGAGAAAAGTTAGCATCACATTACAACTTCAGGGTTGAGATACCTTACATTAAATGGAAAACGAATCAGCTGGGGCAGATTAATCCTAACCCACAAAAAAGAGAACAAAAACAAAAGATACTTTTTCCCTTTTTTTGTGCCACAGATGGACACTCGGGTATTGTGGACCTCTGGAACTCTGCCAGAGGGCCTGATGATGATCATGCTGTCATCTTTCCTGCCTCCTAACATGGAAGTTTGTTTTTCTTCTTCCTCGCACTGGAAAATCTTTGCATTTGGCAGAGTCAGTCAGAAAATGATGTTAGGCTGTTAAATTATAATAAAAACAAGGTCACAGAACAAGCGTCATGATGATTGGCGTGTGAATGTGCTGTTATTCTGCCAGCTACACAACTACTTCCTTCTCAGTATCAGCATGTTTTATCTAACACATGGTTGAGGCTTTAAATCAAATTAAAATGGCATAAAAAAATAATAAAATGATTTCTATCAAAAAATGTAACATTTTTCAGAAATATTCTGTCTTCCTCGATCAAAACTGAATTGAATTTAACTGAATAGAAATTCATTTTCATGAAGAACTATTGATATGAAAAGTGCTGATTGTGGCCCTGGTATAGGTTTCATCTATTCCAAACCACAATCTGTGGTATCGCCCTTCTCATCATGAAAATAAACAATAAACTCAGATTTATTTGACTTTATTGGTTTGAATTGAATTAGTTTGAATTGCCAAAATTCAAAGGCAGTCTTCAGGAAAAAGTTCAAACACAAGATATCTTGTGTTTGACGTTTTTCCTGAAGTCTGCCTTTGAATTTTGGCTTTTTTTTTCTGTCTTAGTGTTGCCAAATTAATGAAAGCTCTGTTTACTCAGGACTCAAAGGGACCCCCAGAGTTTATTTGTGAGCTTTACTGATGTTTCCCATGTCCTTTAAAAGGGATCAACGAGGAAGTGGCCCTGGCAGTCCTCCCCCAGGCTGCTGGTGGGCCTCCAGTCAGCTTCCACCGCCTGCCGTCTCTCACTGAACAGAACAAACTGGACTGGTGACCGAGGACAAGAAAGCATTCGGACCTTCTGGTTCTGATGGGAACTTTGCAGCTCAGAGGACTCTGTGGGAGTCCAGCATCAAGCAGAGACAGAGAAAAACTTTTTTGGTGCAGTGGTGCAAGACGTAGTCAAGAAAAACTAGAATTCACCACCATCCCTCCTGCTGCCTCAAGAGCACTTTCTCTTTCTCGCATAGGACAATTTCCTCTTAGCATCTGAAACTGGGAATTAAAATACTTCACCTGAGATAACTGAAATCAGTCTCAGTCTTGTGTTTAAGGAAGTCTGGATATGATCAGCTCAAAGACTGCAAACAGGAAGAAATTACTAGCCTGAAAAAGTTTAAAAATACACATGCCATCACCCCTGAGGATTTCCAGCGATTGTGTGTACATGTCACAGAAAAAATTAAATATTTAAAAAAAAATATTGATAGACTTTTAAAAACATAATAATTAAATGATGTTGTTTTATTGGTAATATCTTCAACAATGCATAGCAAACGAATGAAAGGCCTTTATAGTGTCTTTGCGATCCTAAGCAACCACTCTGGGTTGTGCTGGCTCTGCATTTAGCCAACAGAGGGTTTCATTTGTGGACAGGCCTCTGATAGCATTGCTGATTAGCAGTGAGCTGTTGTCCTGGAAATGGACACTGCTAACAGATACTGTGCTCCATATTTCCTGAGCCCGCTGTGGCTGGAGACAGAACAAGACAGAGTCAAACCACAACTGTCAGAGCACACAGAGGAAAGACTGGACATCAA
Organism: Pelmatolapia mariae; assembly: GCF_036321145.2. Taxonomy (NCBI): domain Eukaryota; kingdom Metazoa; phylum Chordata; class Actinopteri; order Cichliformes; family Cichlidae; genus Pelmatolapia; species Pelmatolapia mariae. The sequence goes on from NC_086231.1 coordinate 11,352,554, forward strand.
TATAATGGGGATAAAGACAGGCAACAGAGTGCTTTTATTTTGAAATTCTGTGCAATTTGTGAGGAAAGTAAGTGAAGGTATCTCTTTGATCCTTTTCATCTATTTTACTTATTAATCAATTTAATATGTTAATTTATCCATATAGAAAATGGCCAATTTTGTGCTAATGTAAATGAGACAGAGTCTAGATAAGGGGGTAACAACTGATTCGCTCTCCCCAGCAGAAATCCCAGGGGCTGAAAAATGATGCTTGAAACTGCACTTCCTCTAATAGCCACTGGAGTTTGGACTACACACTTTCAAAATGACCCCAAAAAAAGGCATAAAAATATTTGTTTACAGCCTGTTGTATGATTTCCCCCATCATGAAAACTGAGGCTTATGGTTGGACCTTGAGTCGTGATAAAAAAAAAAAATGTAACACACACACACACACAGTTTACATTTTACTGATAGGTGTGCTGACTTGACACATGCAGCTTTACCTGATAGTTTATCTGCTAGTCCTGATCTTCATCAGTTCAAGCCACCTAATTGAACTTGTAAGACCATATTTGCAGTGTGGGTGCTTTTTGAACATTTTGAGTGGCTATCTGACAAAAATATGGCGTGGTGTGTGATTTTGGGAGTAGAATTAGTCCGTTGTCTGTTATTTAGTTCTGAGTAGCAAGGATCTGTGACAACCTGAAGAATTAGCTCATAACTTCTATTCCACTCTAAAACTCTAAAGTGAAAACTCACTTGAAATTCATGTGCGGCATGAAGTTTTGGGACTTTTTAAAGGTGTGTATGATATAAGACGTCTGAGAACTGCAGTGCAGTTATATAACTGGTTAGCATCATAGACTGTATATAAAGGATGGACATAGTCATTGTGGCATTGTTTAGTGAAGTCTGTTGTGTACCCTCAAAGCTTTCAAAGCAAGACTTTCAGCAACACCACGTCTGTGTTTTCAAAACAAACAGAAAGGACAGTTCTGATTGAAAAATAATGATAACTGCTTTCTTACGGGGTTCCGACTCATGCTTAATCTAGGCTACCACAACAGACACGATTGGACTTGAAACTAGAAATTGAGACCATAAAATAATCAGGACAATGTTTACTGAAGTCCTGAGCATGACAGTCAAAGGCAGTTTTCACAAAAACGTCTTCTGAACTTCTTTGTGCAACCAGAGAAGTCACCCCCTGCTGGCCATTAGAAAGAATACAAAAGTGTGTCATGTGCAAGTACTTGTGTATGGACATTACCTTTCAGACCCAGAAGCTACAAACATCATTAACATATTATCCATCAATGGATTATGAATTATCGATTTGTTTTACGTTCACTCGCTTGCAATAAAACATTTTAGACACAAGTAATGTGTCTGCCAGCGCTGGCACGGCTGGCAGCCTTAACCCAATTTCCCTCGGGATGAATAAAGTATGATCAATCAATCAATCAATAAACATCGTTCAAGCCCACGTAAACACAGCAGGGCCATGCAGAGTTCAGAAACAGCCTTTAGTGTTGGTTTCAGGCCATATTGCTAACTTGAGGCCACCATGCTGCTGTGTCTCAGCTGGTTGCCAAGGTAACCAAGAAGAGAGGAGTTTTGGCTTATCTTAGCGGACCACAGCAGTTTTCCTCCCCTGCATTTCAGCCCTCTTTCTTCTCTCTTCTCAGCGACTGGGGCAGCTGGTGGGAGGCGGTGGGTGTCGTGTAGCTTAGCAACTCCCTCGGTGGATGGCGATTGATATGCAGCTTTGTTCAAGTGTCTCTCTCTCTGAGCCAGAGAGGGGGATGCCTGAACAAAGCAGGCCTTATTGAAGCGTCCCCTCCTCCTTCTTTTTGCCCAGGCAAGGCGACGTGGGAGGACAAATATGTCAGCTAAAAGGAACCGAGACTCAACGTACAGCAGAGGTTCTTAAAGTGAAACTCAAAGGCTGTAAAAACATCTGTGAAGGGACTCTGGTGTCCTCAGTGAAATTAAAGCTTTAAACCTTCAAAGTGAAGTTGTATATGTACGTCACACTTCCTAATTCACTTCAAATAATCACACCTCTAAAGTCAACAGCAACGTTTTTTCACTCCTTGGTACGTCATCTGATTAAATGTGTCAATTTGGGACTAAAATAGACACTTGGACTCTGTGATATTAAAAACCTGAGTTATTTGGATCTCCACTTTTCTATTCAGCTTCATGTCTGTTGTGGTTTTTAAGTGCCTCCTTGTGGGTTTTTTTTTTTTTTTTTTTTAAACTTTCACAGGGATTGTTCCCTGCAAGAATGAACATTAACAACCTCAAAATTATATGCAGAGTCAATGCCAGCTTGAAATCATTAACTTGTGTTAATGATTCACAGAAGGGAAAAACGGATAAAAACTGGGTAAAATAAGACCAGTAATAAGTTCAGGCCCTACCTGGTCCAGATTATCACCAGAATAAGATAATGAGGTCTTGTGACAGTTTCCTGTTCTCTTGGACTCAAACTATAAATTGGTTTGAGTCCAAAAAGACCTTCCATGTTTAGGGCTGGGTTGCTTGTTTTTATAGATACTTATCATTTAGTTTTATCTAATCCAAAAATGTCAGTAAAATAAGAGAAAAGTAACTCTAAGCCTAAACATTTAGCCAACCTCTTGGTCCCAGATTTCCAGCCAAGTAGAGCCACATGACACTCGGCACAATCACCTGTTCTGGGCCAAACTATACACAAGCCTCAGCCCAAATACAGACCTGGCTGAACTTTAGGAATGTGGACTGATTTATTCAGTGTGTTTGCAAAGAGCAGCCAATCAGGAGAAAGCTGGATTAAAAGGAGGGTGGATTTAAAGAGATGGGAGCTTTAGCGCAGCAGATAAATCCATAGGCCGCTTCTTTGTCCAGAAGATGAAGGTACTTTGAACTGATCCTTTGCTATAAGCAGGTAGCTCCGTGTGTGTCATTTGATGGAATTTTACACCCTTCCTGACTCAAACCCAACCTCTGGTGCTCTTCATTAAGTGTCAAATGGAATTTTTTCCATTTGCTGGAGCGTTTGTATTACTGAAACCTAATAGAGAGTACTCCAAACCTTTTTTCTGAAATGTATAATTTACACAGAAGTTGTGTGAGTTATCTGCAAACAGTTAAAGAAAGCCTAATACTCTTGTCTCCTGAATCTTATTCTTGGACTTTTGATGAGTTTTGCATGATTTCCAATTTAATGGAATCCTTATATATCTTATATTGGACGTAGAGGGGGGCGTAGCTCTGCAGGCCAGCTTTGTCCTAATTGGCTGAGCCTTGCAAATAAAAAGTTTAGCAGGTGGGCGGAGCGTCTTTACTCACAGCCACAGGTGTGTGCCTAAGATAACATTAATATTAACCAAGATTAGTATCAAACAAGTTGAAGAAAAACTGCGTCAAAAGGCGTTTTTACCCAGAGATCATCACTGAAAAGCTCAACATGGACTGTATAATTCATTGTCTGTAACATGCTGTTAAAAGTATGTCATGTTTTTTATGTAATAAGCAGGTATTGTATGTGGAAACTGCTGGATTTGCACATTAATGAAAAGGCACAGAAAATCACTACTATTAATTCCTGATGCACATAGGTTAAGGACACAAGATGCCCATATTGATTCATGTAATATGTGAAAAAAGCATTATTTATGATTTATGTTCAAACAGACTGAGTATGAAGTACTATTTTCCAGGATTTTGTGTAAGAGTATTTTAAAGCTTGAGAATTGTTGAGATCCAGAATATTGAATCAGTCCAGCGACGTGAATTCAGTGACGGAAACGAGGTGCAAAATATCGACTACTCTGTCCCATGTCAAGCTGAATAAAATCTATCATTTAAATTTATTAGGCCACAAAGATATTGTCATCCATATATTATGTTTTCTGCAGAGGGATACAAGATATGATCTTATATATCACGATATAAATGAATAATTTCAAAAATAATGGACTGAAATTCAAAAATTGTGCATCAGCTTCTGCCTTCTGCATAATATGAAAGGAATTATTACAAGTTTTTCTTATAATTATAAATTTTGAATGTTTTTTTTTTTGTGTTTACATACCTGTGCTGAAGAAATTTTCTGGCTGCTCTACATTGTATGCACAATGCTGACATTTGGAGGAAGCATGACAAACTTTTTCACGTTAATATATGAAAAAGGAGAAAACAGGCTGGGCCTCTTTAAAATACATGGGTGAATAAAAATTGGGAAAGCAAGGAATTCCTGTCTGTTCTCCTAAGCAACTGGTCATAATGTGATTGTGTTCATTATGGCTGCTCGAACTCAAAGGCCAGCACTTATTGTGAAGCTGTGACCTTCAATAATTGAATAATGACAAAAAGGAGTGTCACAGTCAGGCATGAAGAGCGTTCAGAGTCTGTGGGTGTTGGAATCACAGCGCAGAGGCATTCTTTCCAGTAGACATCAGAGTGTTTATGAGCCATCTGCAGCTAAAGAAAATGAATCCAGACAACAATCACCCAGAGTTCAGATGTTCATTACATGTAATGCACCTTTCAGGAAACGTTTTCTCTCACTGTCCTCCAGCCTGTTTTCTGGCTTTCTTTTTCTGTCTCTACGTGTAGGTTTAACATTAATCACATTCAGAATTGTCTATAAACTAAAAATAAAACAAATCTGATGTTCCTGGAAGTATCGAGAGAGCTTTCTCTTTCTTTCTGACTTTTTTGTGGCAAACATGTTAAAGGTTTTAGTTCAGCAGGCTCTTTAGCTCAAAGTGTAGTGTGTACACGTGAACTGATGCAATGTAACCCACTGTGTGTTCATTGGTTCTAGGCAAAAGTGAAGTTCACTGATGCAGAATATAAAAAATATATACACTGAAAAAAGATTCTTTACCCTAAATAAACACACATTTTGAGTACAATACATATTAAATATATAAAATCAAAGGTAAATTCAAATAATTAATCATTAAGGAAAATGTGCTTGGTATAAACCAAATGTATATCAATCAAGTAAATTTCAGTTGATTCCATTAAACTTGACATTTTACTTGTGTAACAAAATTGCAGGGATAATTCACATGTATTCAAATTACTTAAAGTTACCTTTTTTGGTGTATGAGATGAAAATTTTTATTAATTATTTTTTTGTTACTGTCATTTTTTAACTTAGCTGGAGGTGTGTACTTACTGAGTATAAGCTACAACACACTCTAATGCAAGGCCTTCATACAATGCAGTAAACTTACACTGTAAACTCAAATGACAAGGATGTAAACAGCAAACAGATACAACTTCAATATATTTATTAATAGAAAAAAATATAAAACACCCTCAGATATGTCTTGCTTTCAAATTGCTATTTTTGCTTATTTAAAAAAATAAAATCAAAACCATTTTATCTCAATAACTAATTTCTCTTCATAAATGAAGTCATTAATGGATAGTTTTGTCTACTGTCTGCTGTTGTTAATGCCAGATATTAAAGAAACAAAGAACACATTTTTTTCAAAATTTATTTTATTCAATCAAAATAATAAAACAAGTAAAAAAAGTCAAACTTTAGTTTCACATTTCTTCATGTTGATTGATCCCATTGTGAACCTGTACCACCTGAACTTTATGTATCCACATATTTGATGTCTCCGTGCAGATCAGCTATGTATGAGGAACAACAGTAAAATCACATATTTAAAAAAAAAAAAAGGAACAGACAATAAAAACAAAAAACTGTTGTAAAACATCAGTCTGCTGGTAGTTGTCCTGGTGCTGTATTTCTTCATATTCAGTTTAAATGCCTTACAAAAAAAAAAAAAAAAAAAATCCCCCAAACTCAAATGACTTTCTTTTTGATACAGTACTTAGAAAATGTGATGCAAATATCCTGAATGGGAATTAGACAATTATCAATAACTATGAAATGTAAATTGTACCATAAAACAATGACATATCATTTAATAACTGGCATATCAATTAAATCCATCTAGAACATGCTCCATAATCTGAATAATTACCTAACGCTAGTCTGACAAACTTCTGCTCTACAGTGGCTCTACCCAAGTTTATACAGACTAAACGTAAAGAACGATTTACAACGACTTGGATTTTATTTTGGTATTTTTGTCCCTAAGTGTGACCACCTGCAATAACAGTGTAATCACGAATCTAAAAGCTGAGCGCTGATGAAATGGCAGTTTATATATAACCTGTATTCACATCAAAAAGCTCAGGTGATCAGACACGTTGAGAACAAACCTCCAAGTTAATCAAACATATCTGGAATAGAAAAAAGTAAACATTTGTCAGCACACACTATAATTCACAGATCCGCTTCAAGCTACAACTTTGACTGGTGGTTTTACTACTGGTACCTAGTTTTAGTTTTTAGGTACTGTATTGCCAAAAGTATTTAGACACCTGGGCACTTGTTCAGATTCGGTATGTAGAATTTAGCTAAGATTTTATTCATAACATTGCCTTACTTTTGCTTAGATCTGATTCTTCATCAGTCAAACAAGAAACCACATTAGAAAAAAGGTTGCCCTGAACAGATTTTTAGTGACTGTTTTGAAATCTTAACAGTGCAGAAAAAGGTTTGCATGGGACTCAGCTGTGCAGAAGGAAAAAAGAAGAGTGGCAGCATTTATAGAGTAAAATGATACACCTGGATGCAAATAATTCCTCCTAGTTGGAATATCACTACAGCGCCTTTGTTAGACCTAAGAGATGAAGGTTAAAATCACAAAAACAGACTGGAACACAGTTTTCCCGATACCGGTATCTTTTCAAACTTTCTCGTCCTCTCTTCCGTACTGATAACTCTTCCTTCCTTAGTGATGTAACTGTGCTCCCAGATCTTTGAATCGTAGTAAAATCAAGCATAACATTGTTACACACAGGTAATGATCCATTCAGATCAGCTGATCATAGTGATAAACCTACATCAGCTGAGGATTGGCTAATATGCTTCTACATGTCCAATTGGCTATCTCATGTGAAGCATGCAATTTAATTTATGCCTTAGCAATGTCAGAGGTACTGCGCCCCTGTGCAAGCTGCTTTGCAACCCACCTACATTCTGGTTCCTGCTTTCATATCATATCTGTCATGTCTGTTTTTGTTGATGGAGGTCACCAAGTGTAAATTAATGCAGGTGTAAATCCTTCTTTTGACTATAGTTATCCTGACTGAAATGTCACTTTGTGAAATGTTGGACAAAACTACCAATTAAGAACCAAGTTGTATTAAACCCCAAATAACCCTTTAAAGTGATGTTCTGAGCCTCAGCAGGGTGTCCCAATAGCTGCTGATGAGTCTTTCACTCTCTCATGGACTGCTGGTTCTGCCGGCAACAGGCTCTTCATCGGCTCCTCTTTGCTGGAAGGAAACAGGGAGACTGGCGAAGGCGATGTGGGTGAGGAGAGGGTGGAGGTTGCAGCAGTTGAGGCAGAGGAAGATGAAGAGGAGTTGCCATCAGGGAGGCACTCTTCACAGCAGCAGCAGCAGCAGTCCATGAAGGCCTGGCCCAGCGAGCGACACAGGCACAGCAGCATCACTGGCGTCGCAGAGCAGCGCACAAACAGCAGGAACTGTCCAATCAGACCCAACGCCGGCAGAACCAGAGCCGGAAGCGCAGCGGTCATTGGGACAGAGATATACGCCAGGGTGATGTTGCAAATACTCTCTGGCAGGTTGCACGTGATGTACAAGACAGTGAGTGCCATCACAGTGGAGCGTAGCCTCTGCTCCCTCACATGCTGCTTTTTCTTTGTCGAAGATGAAGACGAAGAGGAGGAGGAGCACCTGCTAGTCACCTTTTCGCTGCTGGGTTTCTGTGGTAGTCGCTGTGCTAACACTTGCTTTGTCACCAAATCGCAAGCCAGAGTGAAGAGCAGTGGCAAACAAAGGTAGCATCCAAAGAACCACCACATTCGAGCTTCGTGATAGGTCAGCACCAGAGAGTAGATGCTCTCTGGGAGCTCCACAGACGGCTCACGGACACACATATCCACCTTGAACCTTTCAGTCCGGCCTCTAAAGGCCGCCATCAGTGAGCCTCCATGCTGGCTTTGCTGTAGGTCGTTGGGAATCGTCGGCAGGCTGACAGTTTCCTGAAGGAGCTGCCACAGCAGGATCTCCGGGGCAGCTAGGACCATGGAGCCCACCCAGATGACGGACAGCTTGGACAGGATGGACTGGCAGGACTCCACCTTTGGAGTCTGATGAGGCCCAGGGCCTGTGGCTGCATGGAAACGATCAATACTGAGCGCACAGAGGCTGAATGTGGCCACGCCCAAAGAGGTCACCTGACAGAGTGAGGAAATTGATCAGAAAAAAACAATATTAATAAGCCATCACTAAGAATCAATGCAGTTGCTGACAGACATCCATTCACAGTTGCATCGCAGTCATATACTAATTCAAACCACAACATCAACATCAAGATGAGGATCTTGGTTTAAAAAAGGAAATATAATGTAGACGTGTTTCCAGGTGTGATTTTTATCCTCAAAAAGAGCCATGGTAGCTGATCCCCCCACTGGGCCCAACTTGAAAAATCAATCATTGCCTCCCACCTGACCCTTTCAGAATCTGATGATTATTCTTCTACAAATGCTTCAATATTTTAATGAAGTCATGAAAAATGTTACATTCATACTATAAATACTCTCTGAGGTACAAGCCCTGGAAGTACAGGAGCTGGATTGAAATATTTGAGCTTGCATAACTTAAAATATAGGAGTAAGACACATGAAAGACATTTGAGCTCTGTTAAAAAAAAGGTCATATCACAATGTGGGATAGGTGGTTGGTCAAAAGAAGTTACAGCACATGAAAGATTATCTACATTACAAGGACTCAGAAATGGAATTGAAGACTTAAAAAGACTGAGAGATCTGAATATAACCAGAACTAAACACCAACAGAGACCAGATAACGTAAAAAATAACAGAAGATTAAAGATGCCTTCAAAACCATAAATATGAGCTCCAAAAACCCCCAAAACAAACTGATTCAGTCCAAAAATACAAAACCTTGGGTCTAAGCTCAGAGCCATGACAGAACAAATGTTTCTTAATTATTTTTAGCTATTTATTTTTTGGTCTTTTACACTCATGACTCAAACTTCTGAAGCTGCAGAACAGGTCCCAGTCAGTCACCACACAGTTAATGAGAGAAAAAAATATGCCCTGTCCTGATGGAATGGTCCATTATGTTACCCAAATATTGTTTTTATGTTTAATAAATGTTCAATACAATATTAATACCTAATTTATAAATAGTTAACAAAATATTGTTACTATTAACAATTTTAAAGGTTGTTTTGTTTAACCATTTTGCTTCAAATAGTTAACTCTAGTACTTTACTGGCATAAACAGTAAGATGATGCTAATAAGAATTAATATAATTCAACCAGTGCTTTGAAGAAAGCATGTTTGAGGATTTCCTCTACTCTTTATGCCGGCTACAGACTAAATTATAAATCTTACAAGCATTAAGAAAAAAGTTACAAAGACAACTTTCCATTAACATTCAGAACACAGAAACAGAAATGAAAGGACACACAGAGGGGGAAAAAGGTCATTGTGTTGTAAAAGCTCTTAGCCTTCGTACTGGGGACAGTAATTGGTGCCTCGTGCCCATTAAAGTTGGTGGTTTTGGCCAGAAACACTGACTATCATTACAGAGACTTGTCCTCCCTCTGTCAGTGCTTAACGACCTCAGACTGTTAAGACACAACTCAAGATAATTAGCACAGAGCTTTAATTAGCATGAAAATAGTTTAACTAACGGAGCACAGGGCAGCTGGCAGCCTGACCTGCTTCAGTACTGTTCAGTAAAAGAGCATTTAGAAAAACAAAACAACAGTAATTCATTAACCAGAAATTAATTCACTCATTAGCATAAAAATAGGTAAAGCTGCAAAGAATAGAGGAGGCCGGCAGCCTGACCTTGTTAAAGACTGCTTCACACAAGCTGTTATTACAAATTAGTGAAACTCCACTTCAGTGATCTGAAGCTGTGTAGGCGGACAGAGCTGGTTTAGAGCCAAAAACAAAGACTAAACAGGCTGCAGGACTTTATCTCTGTGCTGAAGCATTCATCGCTCAGTGAGAGTAAATCTAAATTAAGCTCTTGCTTCAGCTTTTAACTTAAAACAACTGACCTCTAAATGAGGCCTCTTCCAATACCTTTACATCATTTGGTCTTTAAGGAATTGTAACCGTCTTGCTTTTCATTCATCTCTGATATTTTACATAATGACAAGACTATTTAATCATGAAAACTATTTTTCAGTAGGTCCTTAAAACCCGGTGGTCTTCTATGATACGTTCTTTAAATTTCTGTTGTCCAAGGCAGCGAATCAAAGAAACATCACTCTTTGTGTGATGCAGAGAAGATCCACTGAGTTAAATGTCAGCATCTCAAATTGTATTTAAGCTAAACACTTAAAGAGGACGTATTCAAGAGCATTCTTTAAATACCATTTTATATCCCACGTGTCTAATCTGTTTTTGCTTCATCTGATTAATCACTACATTTTTAAAGCAATATCTTTATTTGTACTTTTATCCTCCATATAAGCCGGAAGCCTTTTTTCCTGTATGCCAGTTAAACTCAGGTGTACACTGGGCCTCAAAATAGAGATTTAAAAACACGTACAAAAGCTTTTTTTAATTCCAAACTGAGCCGCTGCTGGCCCATCCTGAGCTGGTATTCTGCATTTAAACAAATGGAGCTCTCTTTCAGAGACGGCCTGATATCTCTATTTCTTTTCTTTCTTTGTTCATTCAGTGATTCATCAGGATTAGCAACAGTTTCTCTTTCATTACTGAGACTTAGTTTTGGAGCTGCACCTGCACATAAACACCACCATTCTTGAAAACTACGTCTCTGTATTTTACTGTTTCGTTCTTGAGGAAGAAGAGCCTCTTCATGCTGGGGCCCCACACTAGCCTCCCCTGATGGTTCATAACAGACGGGTGAAGAGGCCAAACAGACCATAACGGACGTTTGTTCAAAGTAAAGGCTGCTGAAACCGAGGAGGAACAAAGACACAAACGGGCCATTCATCAGACCTGGAGGTCTCTTTATTAAACTGGAAATCACTTAAAATGAGTCAAACACGAGCTGTAAAAACTTCCATGCTTGTGTGAAAGTTTGCCTCGCTATCTGTGCAGAAATGTTCAATTCTGAATGGCTGCAGTGAGGATGATGCTAAAATAAACAACCAATTAAAGATTACCTGCAGAAAATGACCTTCCATAAACTAAATGAGTATAAAAGTGTTTTTATATCACTGAACTTTTTATATCACTATCCTAGAACTTGATGTTTTATAAATGTATTTAGAACTGAGGCAGGAGATCATAGATATTTTTTACTTATTTCACACAATTTAGAAATGTATTTCAGTAAAATCAAAGATTAATCATAATGACGATTAGAGTCTATCCATTAGATTAAAAAAAAAGAAAAGAAAAGTCAACATCGTATTCAGTTTTAATCATTGATCACTCTTTAATCGTGAATTTAATTGTTGAATAATTTAGTATCTTCAGGCAGTTTTCATTGTTGTGTTTAATTTATAATCGCTTTTCTTGTTGTTTTTTGATACTTCAGCTTTTATTTAATTTATTATCACAGTTTATTGATGTCTTAATTACTTTGATCGAGGTCGATTGTGTTTAAATGTATTGCATAAAAAAACTGAAATGACTTAAAGACAAATTAAGTGACAATATATTTAAACATTTCAGCAAAACAGCTGAACAAAGTATTACGCAGATTCTTTACCTGGCAACACTTTAAGTGCATCTATAATAAACATGTAAGTATTTATTAAACAATTTATCTTGGCATTGATTAAGAGAATTTGTGGAAACACAGGAAAAAGTTGGTACAACATGGTAAACTCGGGTGTGTGAAAGTTACAGGTTTTCACACGACACCAAAAGGTGCTGCTTGTAGGATAAATACTAAAACACTTCCTTCACGCGCACCTTCACCTCCTCCTTACCTCCAGGTAGGGCACGAGCCTGCAGGACAGGTCTCCTAGCAACCTTTTCAAGGTGAGCTCGTGGAAGATGACCACAGGCAGGCAGAAGAACAGCACAAGGAAATCCCAGAAGGCCAGGCCCGCCAGGATGCTGTTCCACGTGCTCTTCAGGTAGAAGTTGTGCCATACGATGCACATGAGCGCGAGGTTGCCAACGATGCCCGCGGCGAACAGGATGAGCGCGAGCAGCATGACTGCGTACGCCCAATAGGAGCCGTCGGTAACTGGGAACAGCGGGTTGTGGAGCCCTGAACCGCGGCCGGACGAGTGGTTCCCCACCGGGGCGGAGGTGAAGCGGGAGGTCCGCGGTGTGGTGAAGTAGGCGCTTGGGTCGTCGTACCGGCGCGGGTGCCCGAAACTGTTGGCGGGAACCGGTTCTTTTTTCCTGAAACCCCCATCTTTGGCTCCTCGGGCCACTCGCTTTACACCGGGCAGTCCTGAACTTTGAAACCCGTTCAGAGAGCTCCTCTCCGGAGAGAGAGACGCCTGGCTGCGCGCAGGTGGTGCGCCAGCATCCTCCGCCTGCTGCGCCTCCAGCGGAGCTGCGTACCGGAGCTCCGCGCAGTGCAGAAAGAGGAGCAAAACACACCAAACCGGGCTCATTTTTGAAATAAATGCAACTGCTCCGTGTTATCCGTGTGTGTCACAGACATGTGCTGCAGAAAAACTTCACTCCTGACATAAAAAAATGTTGTTTGTGTCGCAGCTCAGCTTCTCTCCAGTCCTGACGGAGAAGTTTGGAGTCTGCTGCTCAGTTTCCAGCACTTGTTATTGGCCAACATCAAGACACCGTTAAGAAAACACGGAGTTTCCGGTGACAAATTTCAAAATAATAAAAAAAGGGGTAATAAAAAAAAGTCTTGTGACCACAGATCGCTCTTTAAGAGCTCCATACTGACTGGAACAAACTAAGTTAAGGTCCAAACACCAGACAGTTGGATAAAGATGACACATGCAGTGAATTATATTAAACTCCAAGAATGCTAGACAATATTTACCTTTTCTAAAAAACTATTTTATGTGTAAGTGTAGAATATGAGACACTACTACTATAATACCATACTAGTGCTCTGCAAGAACAATGTTTACCTTGTCGATATTCTTAAGTTAGTATTTTAGAAAGCTGATATTTGCTGATGAACAAAATACACAAAGCACAGGTGAGGCTGTTATTAGTCCTTCAGGTACTCAGACATGCAGTAGGTCTAGGCTGCTGGGGGGACTCCCATGATGCATCGAGTATTTCTCCTTCAGTCACCTCTTCCATGCACAATGTGTTTATACACCTTTCTGCATTTAATTAGTAGTTATTATTAATCTCTGGCTCTCGTCACAGCATGTCTTTTATCCTGTCTTCCTTCTCTCACCCCAAGCAATCGCAGCAGATGGTCGTCCATCCCTGAGCATGGTTCTGCTGGAGGTTTCTTCCTGTTAAAAGGGAGTTTTTCCTTCACACTGCCGCCAACGCGCTGGCTCATAGGGCGTCACATGATTTTTGCGGTTTTCTTTGCTGTATTATTGTAGGGTCTACCTTACAATACAAAGTGCCTTGAGGCAACTGTTGTTGTGATTTGGCACTGTATGAATAAAATTGAATTGAAATGAATAAAAATAAAAAATTGGAACATTTTAATTCTGACCTGAAAGTCAAAGTTAACCAATTAAGTTATAACTTAATTTGTTATAATAACTCTCAGCATTGTTAAAGCTGCTCTCATTAGGACTGTTAATTTTATTTTATTTTTCCAAGTTCACAAAATGGTTTCAGTTACTTTTAATTATTTTTTCAAAAGTCTAGTTTTTTCCCCCTTATTTAGCTTTTAGTTAACTACAGCAACATTGGTCTATATACAACAGATATGCTCTTTTTCCAATTATATTTTATGTTTGTGCTCACAGTGAGAATAAAGCTCATCTTATCCTAAACTGACTCTTCGTTAGACTGGACTGGTTTGAGTTACGTGTATCTAATAAACTTTTTCCCATAAACTGAAAGCATTCAAATTATTTTACAAAACACAAAGGGAGACTGAAACCTCTCCTCATAGTGACTTTCATGAGGTAACAGGCCCAAAGTGGCGACAGGAGCTTCAATCTTCTCATTCAAAGTGGCTCATCTCAGAAGTGCGGAAGACCAAACTTACACAAAAACAAACAAAACAAAAACAAATAGAATAATAACAGAGGAAAAGACCGCCAGTGCTACCCCTCAGACTCCTAGTAGACACACATGTGGCATCAATTTCAAAATCCTACATCCTGAAGTTAGCACATTCAAAAGATTTTCAGAGGACTTAACCTCTGACCTTGAGGCCGAAGTCACTGGAATTTGAACTTGTGTGAGTTTAGTAGATACACCTACGATATCAATTTGAAAATCCTAGGTGTCTTCCTTCTTGAGTTATGGCATTTACAAGATTTTCAGGTAGCTTGACCTCTGACCTTGACCTTTAGCTTGAGGTCAGACTCAGGCGAGAGTTTTAGTAGCTGCACTATGGTATCAATTTGAAGCTCCTACATTGCCTCGTTTATGAGTTATCGCACTGCCCGCATAGCAGGGTGACAACAATATCCTATCAGCCATTTACAGGCGGAGGGGTAAAAATGGTGAGATTAAAAAAAAAAAAAAAAAAAATGATAATGATAAGATAATATTCCTCAAACCAGAAACAATGGAAAAGAAAATGTTTAGTTAAGTTATACCTTTCATTTCCATTTATTCTTATTTTAATTTGAAGAAGCATATTTATTTATTTATTTGTCCACTTTTATAGCAGGTTTGGTCCTCCATAAGTAGGAGCTGCTGCTTGTATGAACTCATGTTTTTCACAGCAGGTGTTACCTGCTGTTTACAAAAAACAAAAAACAAACTTACTACAAAATATCTCATCAAAACATTAATATCCACTAAAATAAACATTTAATCTGAAACTCTGGACGATCTTAAACATTCAGATGAGTTCACTGTCTTTGGCAGCCATCTGTTCTCCATCCTGCTGACTGCTACAATCAGTCCGAGCCAAAAAATTGGCACCAAGAAAGGAGAAATGATCGGTCAGGCACGAATTCAGGGCAGTGAGTGCTGAAACACAAAGACTTCATTGCCCACAATCCTCAGCTCTTCAGGGAGGACGTCAGCTTCCTCCGAGCATCCTTGTGCTTCTTGCGGTACTCCTGTGAACACAGACGGGAAAGCCGAAACATGTTTACTGAATAACTTGAGCCAGTTTACGTCTTCACTCCTACACAATTATCAGACTTGGCAAAGACATTTTTATGCACCCACAGATTTGAGCTGCATGAAGACAAAGAGTTGTGGTTGGTAATGCAGTGAATTAAACCTGTTGTCTGACAGTGCTCATAAATGCTCCCACGAACAACTTCAAAGAAAATGTTGAACTCATAAACAGTATTTTTTCAAAGCTCTAATATTTTTATCTAAGTTACTCGTCATAGAGAAAAAATTCTCCACAATCTGTCTCTTCAAAACTTTAAAACACATCTTTCTGTTCCAATTCTGTCTTCTTGATTACTTTCATCCATCACGGGCTAGAACTTTGTGAGATCATGCGGTTAGGACGACGGCTGGGTTCGCTGCTCTTGTGGGTTTCTGGGCTGAGGCCTTGCCACTGCAGATGTTTCTCACTGCTGCTGTATCTGGGTGATTGGGTTTCAAGATCATTAAGTAGACCACCTGTCAGTGCCTGGTAACCTGTCCAGCATTCATTCTCTCAAGTTATGACAGCTGGGACAGGCATGCCTGAGCTGGATAAGCACGAAAGAAAATGGATGAATGGACAGACGGGAAGCTTAAGTTTTATTTAGAGAGATCTGGTCTGCTGACACAGAGGCCTCAGCAAGTAATACAGCCAGGTATGAAGTCGAGGAATAAAGGCTTGTTTGCACAAGATGTTCCCAGTGAACAGGCTGTAAGGCCTCTAAGCTCCGTGGCATTACATGTCTGTACAGGGAAGAAGGGTGACCTTAGCACCACAACCTGTGTCTTGTTTACTTTTATTGTCTGAGCCAAAACACAAAGAAGTTGCAATGTGTACCAAATGATTTATACTTAGATTGCAGTTAGTGAACCAAATAACTCCAGAAGGTGGGTAAGAGGTGTATAAGTCACAAGTCTCTCTAACACTGCCTCACTGATTGGCACCTTAAGGTACTCAATTACCAGTATTAGCAGCAGTGGTTTTAAGGGGAGTGTAGATATGTGCCTTTTTTGGTCTAGATGAGAGATTTTACTGGATTTTTTCAGAAAAACTAAAAAACCTAGTGTTACAAAAACGGTCTGGCAGTGTAATCAAGTTATGATATGCAATGTATACCATACTGTGAAAACAAATTGTGGAGCTATGTTTCTCATTAAAAAAGAAATCTTAAAACCGAAGATTTAGCATCTAACAAGGTTTAACTTCTTGACCGGTTTTAGCAGTGTTCATACAAACTCTGTACCTGTCTGAGTG
Source organism: Pelmatolapia mariae (assembly GCF_036321145.2). Lineage (NCBI taxonomy): Eukaryota > Metazoa > Chordata > Actinopteri > Cichliformes > Cichlidae > Pelmatolapia > Pelmatolapia mariae. The sequence continues at coordinate 11,369,055 of NC_086231.1, forward strand.
CGCTCCTCCTCTCCTCCCACTGCTCCCTCTGCTCCTCCAACTCAGACACACGCCAGAACAACTTGGGACCTTCTAAAGGAGAAAACAGTGTTCAGATCACACATCAGAACCTTTATCAATTTAAAAAAAAAAAAAAAGCAACAACAAAAATTTGGAAATCTCCACTGACATGAAACTATATTTGCAGATCTAACCAGCTGCTGGATACCAGTTTAATAAGTTCTGTCACCTCTGAGTTTGCAAAAAAAATGTACCCACACAATGTTGACTCTCACAGACAGCTAATAAGATCATTTTCTTTTCACCATCCTACCTGTCAGTCTGTCATCATCGGGGTAAAAGAAAAAGAACTCAGTGTGTGACGGCATCACCACTCTGTAAAAACGCAACAAAAATACACAAAAGCTCAGATCATACTGTATTTTCTTTGTATCGATTCAACACACCTTCAGTCTCCTGTCTGCTTTCATAACAATCTCACAGTCATATCCACTTCATGCTTTGATTGGTCAGGTGTGTGAAAGCAGCTGTGTTAATGAACCAAAAATAACTGGCAACAATGCTCTCATCTTTCTCATAGTTTCCAATCAAACACAGATTCTCACATTTCTGGACTTCTACAATTTTAGGCAAAAACAAACTGTGTTTATTAAAACAGTGCTCAGTTTCAGTCCTTGTGAAAAACCTTGGTCAAATAAAAAAGTGGGGACACATGAAGTAGTTCACAGGATTAACGTTTGTTTTTCCTACTCTGTAGTTTCAGCTGTGGTGTTGCCTTGCTCCTCATCTTCCTCCTGCTCATCCTCTTCCTCCTCTGAGCTGCTGTCATGGAAACGTGGGTCTTGATGCCATGACACCTTTGGCGCTTGTATGGCCTCTACCTTGTAGTCGGCTGTTTAGAGAAAAATGGAAAGATTAAAAAACAAACAAACAAACAAACCCAAAAACAACTGCATTCATGTATTTGGAAGATTAAGATCAGTTCAGGCTCTACCCACCTGTCTCTTTACTTCCTGTCTCTGTGTCATCTCCAAAGAAGGAAAATTTAAATCCACACGAATCCTCTTTTTCCACAATGGGAACAGAGAGCAGCGGGGCCGACTCTTCCTCCTTCTCTTTACGCTCTTCTTCTTCTTCTTCCTTCTGGTCCCAGTTCATCTTCTCTTCTTGTTGATCTGTCTCATCCTTGCTCTGACCGAACACGGTCTTCAGGTCGCCTGACACGTCGTAATAAATCTCTTTAGAAACCTCGGGAAGCTTTTGAGCTTCCTCACGTTTCTTCTTCCTGGCAGCTTTGCTGTGAAGACAACAGATCACAGGTTGAATTTTCTGGTTTCCTGCACATGTGAATGCTAAAAATCTTTATTTTATTATTGTAACTTTGCAAAAAGCATATTAAATCATTTATTGACATAAATATTGAGTACTGCACAAAACCCCCCATTACAAACATTGTTAGAATTCAGGTTTAACAGTAAAACCAGTATAATGATGACACACAGAACCATAGTTACCACAGAGTGATTCAGGCAGAGCAGTGAGGGAAGGCTGAGTGACACTTGAGCGTGCCCGAGGTCTTTTTAAGAAGCACACACCCATTGTGTTGTTTACAGTGTGTGAGCCCAGAAAAATAAAACCCTGATATTCCCTAAATGTAGTCTGTCTGGGTCTGTGCTGAGCTGACTTACAGGTAATAAAATAACTGTTATATATTATTTTTACTTAGGTAGTTTTTTGTCAAAGTCTGGCACCTACAATAATAATGATTATCTGATGTATTAAATCCATCCATCCATCCATCCATCCATCCATCCATCCATCCGCTTCTGCTTTGGCAGGGTCACGGGGGCGCTGGAGTCTATCCCAGCTGTCTTAGGGTGAGAGGTGGGGTACACCCTGGACAGGTCGCCAGTCTTTCACAGGGTTTGTATTAAATCCACTGCTGAAAATAATATCCAAACAAATGTACTACTTGTTTGACTGAACAGTGTTTGGTAGAAACATCTTCCCGCTTCTTTGGAAGAGTGCTTCTTTTTCTGATCTAGTTTTGAAGTGTTTAGTGGAAACAAATACCATAGAAAGAGTGTAGAACAGCGGTCCCCAACCTTTTTTGCCCCACGGACCGGTTTATATCCGACAATATTTGTAGCGGTGTAGCGGATAAATACAACAAAATAAAACCAGTACCGGTACCCAGAAAAAAAGAAGATTTATTTATAACACACGTGAAAAGACCCGAGCATCAACTCTCACGGCCCGGTACCAAACGACTCACGGTGGCCTGGGGGTTGGGGACCGCTGGTGTAGAAGTTTCTACTGGATTTCTTTAAAACACCAAACTACAAAATCCTAGAACTATCCATTAATCTAGATCAGCTTAACATAGTGTTAATATAGTTTATTTAGAGAACTTAAGAAAAATAGGTGGAAATTCATGTTTCTGAGGTTGTACCTCTCCTTCTTGACTTCCTCTTTCTTGGTCTCAAATGCAGCATGTTCTTCCTTGCTGGGGTCGTAATGAAGCGCTGACACATCTCTGCAAACACACAGTCACACAGCTTTAAGTTTCTTTATTTTCTCCATAGTGAATATGACTTGTTCCAGTTCAGAAGCAGCTGTGATTCAGACTGTGTGACGCTCACTTGAACTTCTTGGCTTTGCCAGCAGTCTTGCTGCTGCAGTGTTGTTGGCCAAGAACACTCTGCAGAATAGACAGGGTCTTCTTCTTCTCTTCCTCCAAATCCTCCTCATCTTCCACCAGGGTTTTCTTTGTCTCTGAATCACAAACACGTAACAAATGATTCTTAAAATCGAAGATAAAGAAGTGTGTATGATATACAACATAAAGAGGTTGTGTTACAGCACAACTAAACTGATAAAAACTTTGTTTTCAAACAGAAAATTAGCTTGACTGTTTTGTTAATAAAAAATATTTTATCTATAACATCTGTGTAATTTCAGGTCAGCTGGTGATGCTTTAATAGACTGATGATATTTTCCATATTTCAAAAGGATTTATGTAGCTTCAGAAAATAAGAGCACACCAAGGTCCATAATATCTCATAGGAAGAAATTAATGGTAGCTGTATGCATGCTAGTCTGTTATGCTGTAAATAACCTGGTCCGGAGCGCATAAAAAAACCACAAGGTTTCTCCATCTTGATCTGCTTTCCTGCATTTACCAGCTACTGTACCTGCATCCACAGTCTCTCCTGAGTCCTCCTCTTTAACCTCTTCATCCTCCTCCAGAAAGCGAGAGTCCATCCGGAAACGCTGATCTGTCCCGAAGCGAGACTGCAGCGCCATCAGCTGAGCAAAAAACAACAAAGCAATATTTAGTGTGAAGTTTCAAGTTTGCACAAGTACACGGTTGAGCTAAAACATTATGACCACCTCTGTGCAGCAGTGTGCAACTTCTTTTCTCACCTTCTGTCCTGCTTGACCCTCAAACTGAGGCTTGATGTCAAACCTGCTGCCATCCTCCTCATCTTCATCGTCACTGCCGCCAAACAGCTGAGGGCCCGATGACTTCAGACGCACCTGAAACACACAAATGCAAAGTTAAAAAACAGCCTGTTTAGAGCCACATTATCACGATCAGTTAAGATGTCTACTGATAATAATGACCATCTTTGGCGAAATAAAGGTGGATGAATGCAGCTTTAAATTCTTATATTCCAGTTCAGAGACCTTAGCTCAGCAAGTCTTCACTCACCTCCGCTTTTACTTTGACACTTTTATTTGCTGTGGCTTCATCACCAGTGGCGTCATCCTCTGATTGGCTGTCCTGGAACAGTGTCTTCCTTGATGCTAAGACCTCTGAGTCCATCCTCTGCTGATCTCCATCGTCATTACCATCATCTTCTTCATCATCAGAGCCAAATACGATGTGTTTCCCTGCTCCTGCCACAGGAGCATCCTAATGAAGATACAGCGTTTTATCATTATCAGTAATTATTATTAATAAATAATACGAATTGTGTCATAAGAAAATCTGAAGCCTTCAGCACACAAAGAGGACTAAAGTTTTATTGAAGCCTTTCTGCCTGCCTTTAAAGGTAGTGAGGAATATGTAGATATACTTGACATGTTTTTAGGTTCTTAATATCAGAAAAAAAATTATATTTGAAAAAAAAAAAAAATCAAACCATGAAATTTTACATTAAATTTGGCAATGAAAAATTATAATTCTGTGTTCTGTCCTACAGATTAGTTTGGGGGTTTTTTTCCCCAAAGAAACATCAATCAAAAACCCTTCCAAACTTCAAGAACTGCTTTGATTTTATTAACTAGGTTAAAATAATTCCAAACTAATCAGTTTATTACAATAAAAATCTTATAAACACACTGCACTCTCACCAGGTTGGCTAGTGCTCCCTGGATGACTTTTTTATGTTCTTCGGCCTCTTTCTGTCGTTGCTGTACAGCAGCCAGCCTCCTCATGTTGGCCTGTCTCTGCCGCTCCTCTTCCTCCTCAACTCCTAATACCATCCGGGGGAGTGCCGGCTCTTCCTCCTCCTCCTCCTCTTCCTCACTGGTGGAGGTTTCCCTGTTCAAAGCTGCTTTCACACCCCCTTTAGCAGAAATGACCTGCTGCTCATTCTTATCCTTTCCAGATGAGCTGCAGGATGAAGGTGAAGCCTTTGCTGCAGATTTAACATTTACAACAATCTGACTGGAGTTTACCCTCCCCTGCTTCACTTCCTCCTCCTCTTCTTCTTCTTCACTGCTAGACGAAGACTCAGTCTCAGCCTTTTCTGTGTTTACACAAACTTTAGTTGTGACTTTTTTTAAAACATCAGGAGGAACCATGTCTTTTATAATCTCTCCTTTTTCCTCCTCCTCATCACTCTCATCTTCTTCATCATCATCATCATCGCCATCATCACTCTCATCTTCTTCTTCTTCATCACTGTCATCCTCTTCTTGCTCACTGCTGTCTGAAATCTTAGTTTCTGCATGATTCTGGTCTCTTACGCTTGTGATGGTTTTGCTGTCTGTTTCTTTGTGAACCAGTTGTGTAGAATCAGAGTTCATCTTCTGTTTTTTAACCTCTCTTCCTCTTCCATCATCCTCCTCCTTGTCTTCCGATACCTCATTCAATGCTTTTGTGCCCTGGAAGGCAGGCAGTGGTGCTGACGTGACAGCTTGTCTTTTCCTCTTTTTCTTCTTCTGTTCATCCTCGCTGCTGTCGTCCTCCATTATCATGGCGAGGATCTCTTCAGGGGTGGAGCCTTTCTTTGGAGCAGGTTGCTCTGCAGGAAAAGACGTGAAAAGCGTTTCTTCTTCTAGTCTAGCTCCGAGGAAGCTGGGAGCTACAGTCTTTGAGTTCTGCTGGGCCTCCTCAGCTAGCCTCTGCAGGTCGGCCAGGGAGATCTCCAGATGGGTGACATTAGAGAACATGGCTTCATAATCAGAGTCTGAACATGAATCTACCGAGTCTACTTCATCACCCTCATCTTCCTCATCACTATCAGACTCTGATGAGGACGGCCTTACGACAGGGAGGTCACGAGTTTTCTTATTTAGCTTCTGTTCACTAGAATCCCTCTTTTGCTGCACGCAGGACGGTTTTCTAGAAGTAAGGTGTTCTTCATCATCTGTTGATCCGTCCTCTTCCTCTCCAGCTTTTCTCTTCTTCTTTGTTTTTCTCTTCTTGTCTGTGTTGTTTCCTGAGAGGTGCTCTGCTGTTGGGGGAGTATGTTTCTCCTGACATTTAGCAGGAGGAGGTTTCCTCGATGCAAAGAGTTCATCTGTGTCAGCAGAGTCGTAGTCATCCTTGTCTTGATCACCTGGAATCACAAAGAGGAAAACTTGTTATTCCAAAGATCAATTTTTTTCTGGGATGGAGAAAATGACGATGATTCACTCATATTTAATTCTATTATTTTTACTGTAGTGACTTTTGACATAATTTGGTACTGATCAGCGTCACTCAATGAAAGAACATCCCTGATATCACTGTTTGAATAAAGCTAATACCGCACTCTTCCCTAGAAATCCACACACGCACTACATAGAATTAGCAGTCAATGTGCCACAAAAATCCACAAATAAAAATCAGGTTACTTGATGTAATCTGTTTAAGAATTTGGCATCTTTTCTGCTCGTCAAAGTATAAATCAAATTATACAGAATAAAATCTGTGGCTTTCATGATTACTTCAGTACAACAGGATCCTGTGTGAGAAGTCTTTGTTATTGCATTTTTGCACATGTGAACCTACATGTGCATTTGAAAGTAAAATGAATAAACAGCCATAAAGTTAAACTCATCACTTAGGTAGAATTTAAACATAAATAATGACAAATTTGAATTTTTAAAACACGCAAACTGCCTGATTCAAACACATCTGTTACCTTTGCATGCAGATTTTGCTAAGAAGTCATATCCAACCACTTCCAGATTATCCTCCTCCACCTCCTGCTGCTTTGGTGTAACATGGGAGGTCTGCTGAGCTGCCACCAGCCTGCAGATTTCCTCTTCTGAGTCGGCATCGCTGTCAGTAAAGTGTGTCCACTTCTTCAGTGCCAGTCTGTGGTCGTTTTGTTTTTCAAATCCGTTGGTGAGCTGATGAGCCTCAGCATGACTGACAGAGTTGACAGGGTGTTCAAATCTAAGGTAAAGCAACAAAAGGAAGGGACACTAAATATTCATAAACTGGTATTCCAAAAACCCAGAATCCATGAATCAGAACGGATTATTGAAAGCTTGCAAAGCTCTAGGAATTCCCAAAACATTTAAAATATCTGGAAATCTGAGAATTAAACAAAAATGGAAATATGGAATGTCAGGAACAAGTATGGACTTCTAACAAGTTCAGAAACCAGGTGGCTTGAACAACACAATAAGTCCATTAGAAGTTTTAGCAATTAAAAAAAAACTTGTTATCTTAACTCCAGAAATAAATATGTCAGAATCACATGTACCAGCAGATATCCCTCATAATTCCAGAGCTAACACCTGGGCACCCCAGAAATTACAGAAAATGTCCAGGAGGCAAAGTGGATCGAGGAAGAAAATCTAAAATCCCAGAGTCCCTCGGAGACAGAAACCAACTGAGACCTTGTGGATTAACCAAATCAAACCTGGTCTACTGGAATAGTCTGAAAAGGTCACATGGATACCTGGTTCTGCCAGAAACATTGTCTGTCCGACTCTTCTTGGGTCTCCATGGCTCACATGGGGGGAACTCCCCCCGCCTCTTCTTACTGATTTCATCATCCCCACCCTGGACCTCCCAGGTGAGCTGGGTCACAGGTGTGGCCTCATCAGGGATGGTGTTTCGGTCCAGTTTGCGAATATTGTGGCTGTATTTTGATGGGTCGTACTTCAGGTTTCGAGATTTGCTGCCTTTCTGACTTCTGAGCTGCAAGATGGGGAGGACCCGTCCGAATTTACTGACCACCCAGTCCTGAAACCAGAGGACAGTCAACACCAACCTTAAACCCTTAAAACTAAAATGTAATAATTTATGTTAAGGGGATTCAATTTTTAAAAGAAGTGGTTTCCACATTGTGACTAGATGACCCCACAAGAGAGCAAGTGCATTCGTTATACTCATGTCTTAAGGGAAAGAGTATGACTAGACCTTGTGTCCTGGGATTTCAGTCCCCGGAACCGCAGCCTTCATGGTGAAGTTGTCCACACCAGCTTTACTCAGTGAGTCCAGAAGCTTTTGTCTCTTGTCCTCAGCTGCAGGCTGTTGGAGACGCTGCTCTGCTGCCTCCTGCCGCTCCTGAGCCAGCCTATGACACAAATGCATCATCATACTTCTACCACCTTTATGTATTTAGTTAATACAGAGCTTTTTAGCTCTCAAGCTAACAGAATTTTCTACAGATACAGAGATCAAATTTTTAAGATTGGTGAACATAAAAATCCAGAATTTTCAAAACAGACAACCAACATTTGTGAGCCTTGATATTAAAAGTCTAAGTAAAAAAAAATTACCCCCCTAATAATTCAATAATTTGTACAATAATAATTTTCAATTTTCTGTTAGTGTTAGTGTTAGATTTACATGGCGAGATGGACGTGGTTGTACCTGTGCAGGAAACTCTCCTTTGCTATTTCAATCTGCAGAGTTCCCCCTTTCCATTTAGACTTGTTTAGCACTGTCAGGCCTGCAGAGGAAACACACCAATCTCATAATGCAACAGCTTTTTTTTTTTTTAAATGTTAGTTTAGAAAGCAGACTGTAGAAAATTTACTCAATGGTCCAAACAACACAAACATAATTCTCACTGAAAGTGTTAATTACATGTTTAGATGAAGGCTTCCTTCAGTTTGGCGGATGACGCATATACACAGACAACCATTTGCACTCACATTCACTCCCGCATTCACACCTATGGACAATTTAGAGTTTCCAATTAACCTAACCCCACTTACTTAGTGGGGATGACAACCCTTAAATCCTAAAACACATGTTTAGAGTCAGAAGGTTGGGGTTGTCACTGATAATGACTTAGACCTCAGGGGGTTAAATCTGAGGATATGGTCACTTACATTTCTTCAGGTCGGCATCTGAAATACTGATGTTGACGTAGCCAAAGGTTTTATAGGGAACACCTGCAGGAGGAACAATATGAAGATGTATGAATTCATAATGAACAAAACATAATGATCATAAATCTATTTCCGATTATGTTTTTTCTGATTCATTTTTATTGTCCCTGACCAAAAAAAATAAATAAATAAAAAAGTAAACTAAACTTTCACAGTTGTATTGAAAATCTTTTTAATGTTCAGAGCAGCCCTGACATCTTGCACTTAAGCATCCCTTGTAAATAAAGTTGTAGAATTTGTGGAGTGCGAGAACAACAGCTAAAGATTTTTTCAATGCAAATTAGATGTAAGGAAGTTCAAACTTTAAGTATGTTTTCTTGTTTTAAATAGAAATGCACAGTAAAATAAGAAAATGCTTTAGAGTTTAGTTTTCTTTGGATTGTAACTTTTAACAAATAAAGTTAAACATAAATGAATGTCGCTGGTTCGTTAATATCAGATGCCTTTCAATACAACAACTGTACAAGTACCTGATAGTGACAGTGCTGAATGTGAAAGGTGATTTCAAGTCTCAGAACATGAATAAAATTAGATAAACAGAATTTAAAAATCAACATCGTTACTGTCACCATTCTGGCTGTCAAAGTGTGTCAGTGTATACTGGATTCCTGACCTTCTGGGTCTTTCCTGGTCCGGAGCTCCACATCCTCAACGGCTCCAAACTTTCCAAATCGATCCTTCAGATCCTTCTCAGTGACCGTGTGGCTTAACCCACCGACGTACAGCCGCCGCATTGCTGTGACTGTAAGTATAAGGTGGCTACACTTTAAAAAGCTTTGTAAATTGATGTTCAGCTGACCTACCAGGCATAGTAAGTACACTATCACTACCTCGCATATTTTACACATTTATAAATACTACATACATAACCATTTGTAAAACATGCAAGAAAATCATACAAAAAATAAATTCATATTCAAACAAAAACCGAAAAGCACATTTAATGCTTCTCATAAATCTACAGATACTCTCACTGCTCGCATGAAAGATCAGGCCAGATGAGATCTGCTCGTCTGTACGGTTCTGAATTGTGTTTTACTGTTTCTAATATTGTGTCCTATCCATTGCACTGCACATTGTGCTTCACAGTATAATACAGCACAATCCAACGAAATTACAAACCAAAGACTTCATAATAACTTTAAAGCTGAAACATCTTTTAAAGCAGCGTCCAAAATGAATAAACTTAAGAGGACTGGACTGAGAGCAGAGCCTCAGGTTTTAGCTGTATGCAACTGAGTGGATCCAGTAAATCCATTTCAGCCTGGAGAAACTCCAGACATAGAGCATAACATAAATCATAGAGCGTCTACTACATATATGACCTCTAAGTAAGTCGATTTATAACTACTCTTATTTGTTATCGCGAGCATTTTTACATACAGAGTCCGAAAAGCTACAAATGTTTACCTCACATGTATCCAGCTGGTGTTACCACAATTTCTGTCCGGACCTGAGGTCCTGCAGATAAATCCGTCCGTAACATTTTTCTCGGGAACCACCCAAATGTTCCGAAAACTCAACGGTGGTTTAAAAATTAATAAATAAACGAACTCGCTGCTAAGGGATGCCGGTACATTTTTTTAATTATAAAAGTGTTTACTTACAAAAGCTAATTAACATATAATTGTTATATTCCATTTTATTGATAAAGGGGAAAAAATAATACGCACTAGGTACAGCTGCGGATTTCCATTATTTCTACGTGGGGTGAAGGAGTCACCCAAATTCCTGGTGGGCTATGATTTTGTGGCTCATTTGCGATGACAAAACACTTCTGTGTACTTTAAAATGCAAACATGTATACAACAGTAGTATTTGTTTTAACAGAGCCATAGTGCTGGCGTGACTGTTATTCACGGAGGCAATTTCTTCCCCCCTCGGATTTTAGAAAAGTGGTAGAATCCAGAGGGCGCGAGCTTCCGAAGTGCTCGGTTCCATCTGCGAAGAAACGGAAAACAAACAGGTAAATTTCAGGTAATCATTACTTAATAATGGCAGAACTCTTTTATATCAGCTACTAACATAGAACTGTGAATTGTTAAAAACACTTCTTCTTCACAACGGAAACAGCTGTGGAAAGTTAGCTCGGCAGTTTGTCCTCAATTTAACGTTGTTGTTATTTTTATAGTGTCTCGTTAGCCCCGATTTACTGGTTCAACTAATGAAAGCGTAACCACTTTGACACTTTTTTTTTCTTGCTTTAGACTATTTGCAAGGCTGTGGAGTGCGTTTATAGTTTAAAAGTCTCGAAAAAGCACCTCTGTAAATTCAGTGGTGCTGTGTTCACTTTTCACCGTTTCAGTAAATTCGTTAGTCTGACTAAAGTTAATTGAAAGGGAGAGGATAAAATAAGGAGTTTCACCAGTGTCAAATAAAGAGAGATTAATTTTGAATTCAAATGCAACGCTACCCTATTAGTCCAAGAGTCATGGATTCATATCACTTCACTTTGCAAAGCTGGATTAACCTAAACTGGAACAAGCACCCATGACGAGAGAGTTAAGAGAAGGAAAGTAGGGTTGTTTGTGGTAAAACAGTGATTCTCTGTTAGAGTCAAAACCATTTCTTTATTGCATCCAATAATTAGTATAAAAGTATTGATTGATTAGAATATTAACAGATATTAAATTAAAAATGATCAATGTCTGTAATATAATGAAGTTGATTCAACTTTTCAGATTGAAAATATGTAATTCCTCCAAATACTATTTTTTCCCCCCTTTCTTTTCCTGTAGATTTGTGGTTTTAATCTGTAAATTTCAAATTGATACTTTTTTATAAGTTATAAAGTTGTCCTGGCAAACAAATATGTGTGTGTCTTTGTTTTAACTAAATCATTTGATTTTTATCCTTCAAGATGGAGAAGATGAGTGATGAGAACACCAAGGAGGTGATGGTGCTTGAGTCTGAGATCGAGCGTCTTCAAGCTGAAGTTGAAGCGCTGCAGCACCAACAACAGGAAAACAATAAGGACATAACGTTCCACTACAGCGGACAAATGGAAAATGCTCTGTGAGTTTAATTTTTGTTCCGCATTATGTGAAATCTGTCTACAGCTTTATATCATAAATTATTTGCCTTCACAGAGCGTTCATGTGCGGACAGAGACAAGAAGGAGGGAAGGAGATGGTGATGTTCAGACTCAAAGAAGAGGTGGAGGAGCTGGAGGAGGATGTGAAACTGCAGACAGAAATTAATGGCATCACTTTGAACAGCTGCACCACAAAGACTCTACAAAACAGTAAGAGCAGGTTCTCAAACCACAGTCTTCACTGCCATCTGACCTGTTATGTATTAAATAGAAGATTAAGATTCCATCAGAATATAAATCTGATGCACCTTAATTATTTATGTCATTTAGTGTTTTAATTTGTTTCCTGTGTAGTTTAGTATATAATGTATTTTTATTTATTTTTTGTTGTTTGATTTGTTTTTGTTTGTGTTTTTGTTTGTTTTTTCCCCATTATCGACAAGGTTTTGATGAGCTAAACAATATTCATTTGATTTGTGCCTGCATGATTGACAGTGATCAAAAACTTATATGTGACTGTATGCCAAAAAAGACAGGCTTCTACCATGAAATAATGCATGAACAACATTCTTTTGGAACACAATGCACTGTAGGCTTTAAGGTCCCTTCAGTGGATTTTGGTATGAAATGATAGATCTAAAAATAACTGCATTTGTGTATGTTAGGTGGCAGAAAGCTGGTTCAGCAGCTCTCTTTGTCGGGTAACTGCTCTGAACTGGTCTTCCAGGTCGAGTTTCAGCTTTCCGAGATCAAGGTGAGTTGTTATATTTCCTTCCGTTCTTGTTTATGGATTGTAGCTTTCCTCCGGACTGAAACTGTTCACCGAACTCTCGCTTTGATTTTTGCAAGTACTTTTCAGCTTATTTTATCTTGTGTCCATATTTCTAACCCATCTAGTGTCTGATTTTCTGCTTTTTCTTTACTACATTGTGCTATGTTGTCTATTCTATTAACAGGGCATTGTGCTCATGATTAAAACCTATTATTATTATTATTATTATTATTATTATTATTATTATTGTGTAACCATATATGTAGCTGTCACTGTGACACAGACTTGGTGTTTAAGTCCACTTGAGTCTGCATGTTGTAGATATGTTGGCTCAAATACTCAAAATCTCAGTCTTAATAAAACTTATTATTTTAAAAATTGACTAAAATTGTGGCTTTAGCTTGGAACTGTATAGATTATTAGTTGTTATTGTTATAGGCTATTATTATTATTAGTATTCACATGTATCTCTACTTGTCTTATGCACAATCTGTTTAAGGTTTTGATCAGACAAAGACTGATGTTGCCTTAATTTTACTCCACTTTAATCTGCGGCAGATGAAACTTGTTTCAATCTTGAACTAAAGTAGAAAATAAAGTATATAAACATTCTCAGAGACAAAAACCATACTGAAATCTTTCTGGATCGCTGTGTCCAGCCAGCAGAGGGTGACAAAGCCATGTTAGTGTTTCACTGATGAGGCAGAGTGGTGTTGTTTTACAATTCTTTTGATGATGTCTGATATTCAGTAACATTAATAAAACAATGAATATGATATTCATCAGTAGCTTACCTGGGAAATGTTAACATGTTTTAAAAGACTGCAGGTGCCTGAACACAGTATCCTCCTAAATGATTTGAAACTTGCAAAAATGACTAAATCAGGTTGGATATAAAATTAAGTTTTAGATCCAACATCATATCTAGGCTTGTTAGAATCCCGTTTTTGACTGTCACATAAAAAATAGACAATTCAACATCAGCTAATAGTGTAAATGTAAAGTTAACAGTAATTTTAAATTTATTGTGCAGTATAATGACCAATAAACCAGCTTCATGTTGGTCCAGAAGTCTTCTGGTTTTAATTTGAGCTCATTTGGCCACCAGTGAAGCTGGGTTTTAGGGATAATGTATATAAGCTGTTTCGTGAAGTAATTTAAGATGCAGATTTTACCCATACCTTTTGACATAAGTAACTCAGTAAAGACTTTAATTGTTTGTTTTCTGTTTTTAATTCTAGCTGCACTGACTATTAGAGCAAGCAGATGGTTTTATTAAAGCTTTTCTCCTACATGGCTCACAAAATGTTATTAAAATTACAATTTTCCAAAGGGTTTTAACTTGTTTTAATGAGAATAGTAATTGTTTTGTTGATTTGAAACCGTCTCTTCTTACCCTTAATTGCAGTTTAATGTTTACTGACCTTTTTTATTGCACCTTAATGTGGACTAGCACAACTTCCAGTAACCTTAAATTGTTTTGTTTGTTGTAACACATTGAAACCAATCATGAGCGTATCTCCATCCATATATATACACACACATATATATACATACATATACACACATATACATATACATATATATACATACATATACACACACATATATATACACACACATATATATATATATATATATATAACACCTTTTTCATTAACACAGAGAAAGAGCTGTTTAGTTGAAGCCAAATTCAGCATGAAGGCTGGTGGGGTGGGGTGAAATGGCTAGCCTAACTCTGTAAAACATTTAGAAATTTAACAAAGGTTAGATAAAAAGCAAGGTTTTCTTGTATATTTAGTTAAAATACAAACAGGTGAGTAAAAATAAAACACATTATGGATTGTGGATACTTTGAACTATTTCTTTAGAGCATCAACTGGGCCCTTGGCTTTTCCTGAAAATATTTTCCCCAATTTAATAAGGCTAAATGATCAGTTTTGTTTTGCTTCTCACATTCAGGGAACTGAAAAACAGGCTTAATTTGTTAAGCTATTATGTGTCACCGCTCATCTGCCCATTGTTTATTACCCAGATTTTGCTCCTGATCACATTAACAATGATGAAAAGATATGTTGAAAGTGTAGTTTAGAAACTTGATCCGATTATATATCAGTTAATTTGTAAGACCAGACACTGAACTGTAAACGCTGACTCAGCTGTTTGAATCTGTGAGAGAAATGAAACCAGTTTAATTAAAGAATAATTATATAATAGAGATTAAAATTCAAGAGGAGATTTGAAGTTCAGTCACTTGTGTTGTATTGTTTTCCTTTTGTGAGTTCTTATAATTGGACAATAGTGAAATCCGAAGGGCCATGCATGACATGTCAGCGTGACATTTTCTTAATCTGACAAAGTATTTAAAGCAGAGCAACACAGAAACTGGTCACTGTAAATAAAGTGACTCATTGTGCTGTAACTGAATAATGAATTGTGTGTTCTTTCCTGCAGGACAGTGAGAGATCAAAGAGGACCGTCGGCGATCTGAACGTGGTGCTCGATTCAAGTGACCTGCAAAACTTCAGCAGCTTCTTGTCAAGGTGAATGAATTAACAGTTAACCTGTGTTCTAAAGAACTGTACTCAAAGGCAGAGCTGTTCACTTCAGGAAGAGCAAAACATGAAGAATCATTTAAATATTGAGTAAATGGCATGTTTTTGGACAGACATTTCTTAAAGACATTTATAGTGTTCCACCTGGTTGGTCACAAGTGACAGAAAAAGTAATGTAATGGATGAAAAATTAGGTCTAAATAGACATGCTAAATACACATGTTCATTAACTTCCATACCTTTGGCCAATTACTATGGTCAGTTTCTCATTTATTTACACTCTGTCTATCTGTCTTGTCCAGCTCCACATGTTTAATATTGGTTGTTATCCCTGTCAGAATGAAGCTGCCTGTATAATTTAACTTAAGTGCTTATTAAAGTAGATGAAATTGTCAAACAGCAAACGTCTCTCTTCAGGCCGAACCTTCTCACTCACACTTACTCATTCTTGGTCTCACAAATGGCAAGCCTTTCCAAAGACGAACTCAAGCACAGGTGTTACTCATTACATTTATAAAGGCTGGATTCCTTCTAGGTGTGTTGCATACTGGCACAAACACCTGTAAATGGAGCAGAGCCATCTATAATATTAATTACACCCGCTCTTTTCCTGCTGTGACTGTCCAATGTATCTGAGCTGAATCTGGTCTTATTATAGGTTTACTCAGTGATGTTTGGAGCTTTAGTCACTGTTTTTTCCCCAGCAGGTGCTTTTTACACAGCAAGAAAAAAATGTTAATTGCTATCAAACCCACTGGGTTGCAAATTATATTTCTGTCTAGAATCCCCATTTAACCTTTAATAAGGTTTCTTCTTGTCTTTAAGTAATGTTCCACCCTTATTGTCTTCTACCAGCTGAGAAGTTCAGGTTTATATTGTAGGGTAAAGACCCAACAATATTAGAGGGAACACCCTAAGAATCCCACTGTCACCAAGTGCTTCCCTGATGGTAAAGGAGAAACCTTTTAACAAGAAGAAATGTCCAGCAGAACCAGGCTCAGGGAGGGCCATCCATCTGCCATGAGGGGAAAGAAAAGAGAGCCGAGGGAGAGAGTCAGAGTTTAATCATTACTAATGCTGGTTTAAACCTCTAAATGCAATAGTGATGATTAAACACATGGAAAGAAAATTGTTGAGTGAAGAAGAAATACTTGCATCATTGGAAGCACCCAGCAACCAAAATCTATTGCAGCATAACTAAGAGATGGTCTTGGGTTATCTGGTCTAGCCCTTACTGTAAGCTTTATCAAAAAATAAAGTTTTTAACCTAATCTTAAAAGTATACATAGTGTCTCTCTCAAATCCAAACTGGGAGCTGGTTCCACAGGAAATGGACCTGATACCTGAAAGCTCTGCCTCCCAGTCTACTTTTAGAAACTCTAGGAACCACAAGTAAACCTGTAGTCTGAAGCTAAGTGCTTTTTTGGAATAATCTAATACTGTTAATATATGACAGGGCTTGATCATGCAGAATTTAAGTTCAGGATTTAACAGTAGGCCAGTGAAGAGAAGCTAATATGGACTGTGGAAAATGTTTGACACCATGGTCTAGTGAAACTTTCGGTTTTGCTTGTGTGTTTAACAAGAGAAGTGCATGTTTCTTTAAAAACTATAGCTAGTAAGTAAATGACAAGTTATTAACAGTGCCTACGCACGTATTTGTGCGTAAATCAAGTGCATGGATATTTCATGAACAAATCAGGATTTATTAGTATGTTCATGCCTGAATTTGTTCGTACTCTACAAACAAATTTAGAGGGTTTTTGTGGCCAGGCAGGTGGTTGTGGTTCAAATATCTCACTGTTTCAGTCTGCATATACCAAGTGCCCTTAAGCAAGATACAGAACTCAAAATTGCTTCCCATGCATTCATCAGAGTGTGACTGTTGTGTGGGTGAATGAGACGTGGTATATAAAGTCAAGTAGAAAAAGAGTAGAAAAGTGTTATAGAACCAGTCCGATTGCCATTTACCACAAATGATGGGCTGGCTCTGTTAGGAAATTTCAAACACAAGTCTTTAAACTGAGTTCAATATACAATCAATATAATTTTTTTTAAAAAGTACTACTAATAGTAATATTAAATATTTTTATTATTATATCTTATTATTTCTTAGATTATTGAATGTCCTCCACTTGTAAACAATTGATGGTGGTGGAATGGCTGATGTCAAATTCTTTTGAGATCTTTTTAAATCCCTTACCAGACTCATAAGCAGCCACAATCTTCTTTCTGAGGGCATCAGACAGCTCTTTATATCTCACCATGGCGTTCACTTCAACACTTCAACAGTCAGGAGCACACCAAACTAAATCTGAGGTTTAAATAGGGTAAGGCTCCTTAAAAATCCTGGTTAATGATGTACTGATCATGTGCACCTGACAAGATACACCTGTGTGTGTGATTTTAACCATTTTAAGTGGGATAATATGCGGGGGTGTCCTAATTTATTCCTCACCAGAAATTGCATTCTTTTAAAATTACATTTCACATAAAGTTTTAAAAAGGCTTTTCTTATTTTTTAATTGTTTAGTTATATTATTTGGATCCCCCAGTGTCATTAAAATTGATATTAAATATCCACATCTCCAAATATATTTTAAATATACAGGCTTTCAAAGGGTGTCCTCATTTTCTCACATGACTGTATATTATAGTATTTTGCTGTGCAGATGAGCAGTTTTCTGCTGTAAAATCAAACTGATGTTCTCTTTGTTTGTGGATTATAGACTAAACGTGGTTTTTATATACCCAGGTGCATTTTCTGTCCCTAGGACCGCAATCTGCCAGAAAGCGCCTGGTCTGTCAGTGAATCAGCAGCAAAGAGCAGAAGTCTGATTTGCTCTATATCTGAGGCCAGACCACATCTGGATTGTGTGGCCCAGTCTGAAGAATTTGGCAAACAACAGATGGAAAAATACTTGAGATAATGATTCAAGACACTGGTGCCTTGTCAGAAACTCTGTGTGTGTGTGTGTGTGTGTGTGTGTGTGTGTGTGTGTGTGTGTGTGTGTGTGTGTGTGTGTGTGTGTGTGTGTGTGTGAGAGAGAGAGAGAGAGAGAGAGAGTCTATCCAAATCAGATGGATAATCTTTGTAAAGTCAATGTGGTCTGAACTGTTGAAGATAAATACTGACAGTAGGACCTTTGTTCATTGTATTAAACCAGCGCGCATATATTGTTTTCACATTTGTCCCACTGGCTCGGTGAAGTGATCTCTTAACTCTGTTAGTATTAAAAGTAGCACAGCACTTCTCTGTGGCCACCCATGTTTTGATAGTATTCACAGTGCAGTACAGAATCTCTGCAGTTACTCAAGGCTGTAAAAAGTGCTGAAGGTGAGAAAGATCCTGCGGATTGTCATTATTAGCTAATAATGAGTCATTTTGTATCTGTATTGAGAGCAACTTTCAGGCAGGTGAGGTTATGTGTTGGCAGCTGTACAGCAGGTTACAATACAACTGTTTCAGGCTTTTAAGTCAAGTTTAAATAAATTTGCTATGTAATATCTTGGCGTCTTCAAAACCGAGAGGTTTCTTTGTTTTCGGGGGTAACTGATGTGAAACACTGTTGGTGTTCTGCAGTCTGGGATAGATTTAAAGGACTGGATTTAAAGAAGATTACATCAGACAGACTCTTTTATGGATGTTTGTCGTGTGGAGATCCAGGCCAGCTTATTTATGAACTGTTTTGACTTCTAGCCTCCAGTGGGGGAAACACCGTCAGGCTGTCAGTTTTCTGAAGTGCAGTTTAACTTGTCAGACTGATAGTGTCAGGAAATTGTGCAAACTGTGTTGAGGTCATTATAGGAGCAGGAGATATTCATCAGCTTTGCCTCTCAAAGACAGATTTGTTTTTCCAACAGCTGTTGCTTTAAAGGTGCAGCAACTGTTATGTCACGTGTGCATCTTTTTGTACAAAATGCATCCAGTAATTTGGAGAACTTTGCATTATTAATCCTGTAAGTCCAAGTCATCATCGGTGATGACCCCAACCATATCCTCCCAGTATGGTTTGTTTTTTGTTTTTCCTTCCAGATCTTACTTGATAGCAAGCTGATTGGATTTACTACCAGTGTACACAGAATATTTTATCGATTCTTCAGAAGCAGTAGGACTAAATCAGTCAAACTAGGCATTGGTCCCATTCTCCCTCTCTCTTCCTCTCTCTGTCTTTCTGGTACTCCTCCATTATATGGCAGGGTGCTGCCATGTTTCCATCAGGTCTGTGTGGAATAACATCATCTGGAAATTTAACCCGGCTGCCGTCTAGCCCCGGGCCCCCATGGAAAACTCTGGAAATCCTTTAACTGAATGTCCCGGTTTCACTCAGACAGACCAAAACAAATACTTTTTTTGCCATTTCTGTTATGACATACAACACATTATATAGAAGTAGGCATTTTTTTTTGCAAACTACCTCTTTAGACAATGTATTTCTTGTATAAGTATATTAAAATTACAATTAAGATTAATCACCAAGACAGCTTTCTAAAACCTGTTTTTACCTATATAAGTTATAATAATTTGACAACAGTCATTTAAATGGATCTGTCAGGACTCCCTTATTTGTTTAAAGGTTTATCTTGTTGAAAAAGCATATTCTCAGGGCTTTTAAGAGGTTTCTGAATTAGTTAGGTGATATATTTAGAGGGAAGTGTTGGTGTTATGAATGTATTTCATGGCAGAAGAATGTCTTACCTGAGCCTTTACAATCTGCTACAGGCTAAACCGGCCTCATAAAACAATTTTACTGCTGATTAACTTTGACATAAACAGGCTCAAAACAAATGGTAACAACTTGAAGTCTGCAAATAAAACTTGCAAACTCTCCAGCAATATCTGAACTTATAATTGTATATTTTAATCGATTGCAACTTTCACTTTTATTCAGGTCAATATGGTGTCTGGAGCAGGGCGATATGACCAAAATTATTTATCACGATATACATTTGAAAATTTGCGATAACGATATAACTGACGATATAATTGACACTAGACAAAACACTTTACAACTCCACAACTTTATTAGTGCAAAAAAAAACCCCATCAATGTATTTTCACTTAATCAAGCAGCTGTTTTTTATGTGCATTAAAGTAATATAAAAATTTAACAGTGCAAATGCAAATTCCTTGCTGACAGTTTAACCAAAAGGCATTTCCAGTGGAAATTGGCCGACATATCCTCAGCATAACCATGTATAATATCCACAAAACTTAAAAAGAGGTTATACACACACAATACGGTAATATTATGTTGCAACACAGTACGTATCACTCCGCGAGGCTCCTGCCTACGATAGCCGTAATGCTCCAACAATCCATCAAGCGGTGCAGGTTCGTAGCTTAGCAAGGTCGTACTAAATCATTCGACAGGTTTTTGAGCGCCGTGTACGACATAAAATCGTTTCGAGGTCAGTAAACACAACCAGAATTCATACATAAGGCACACGGGATTATAAGGGGCACTGTCGACTTTCAGAAAAATCAAAGGATTGATTTTAAGTGTGCCGCATTTTCCAAAAAACACGGTAATAACGACGGCCCACTAGCATGCTCTACCAAAAATAGTGCTTTGTTGTGTATCTAACGGACGAAAGCTAAACCAGTTCCACACCACTGAAGTTGCAGCATTTTTACAAACCAATTCTGGTTCATCCGTTTCATTTAACGATCCACTTTCGCCCTTCTCATTCTCTGTCGCTGCCATGCTTTTTCCGCCATGTGCTTATGAAAACAAAGGCACTGCGCATGCGGTTTTACCCATATTCTATCGCGATATTTCATTTTCTCATTGTTGCCCAACATTATACCGGTATTACCGTGAACGGTATGATATGGCCCAGCCCTAATGGTGTCTCCTTTTTACAGAACAGTGGAGAAATCACAACATAGCTTTTATGTTCATTCTATGTATTTATTGCATGAAATTGTTTAGGTGCTGTCGTTAAAATTATAACATTAAGAAAACCCTTATGGATTACTAAGGTGTTATTTTCTTCAAGATTGTTTATACAGACATTAATGGCAGTAATGATTTCCAATTGTTGTAACTTGCCTCATTCTCCTCATACCACCAACCAAACAAACCAACCTGACACTCTAAATAAGCTACAAAATTTTCCTGCTCCCCCCTTTGACATCACTGCAACTGCTTTCCTCCACCACCACAACCAGCCAACTGTAGGCTGCTGGAGGATATTTACTCTTACATAAAATAAATTTGTATGGAGTGACTAGCCTGGTTTATGACCAACTTCCTGTCAAAGTAATAACCATACCATCAAGCTTGTACTGTGTTTTAAGTGCAAACTCTCAAACAATAGCACACTAACATGCATGCACACTTTGAATCAGTATTTCCAGGATACTGTTGAGGATTGTGATAGCTTAAAAAAGTGTTCTTAATGATTTTTGCATTCTGCCTTTGTTGGCCCAGTAAGGGCGAATTGGCATACAAAAATCAAAAGGAGAGAGGTGCACAAGGTCCCTGTTTGGAATCAAACTATGAATGTTAAACTCATGTGGCATGGGCTGGAGCCATTTGGCTACTTGGTGGGGGGCTTAAATAAACTGATTTAGTGATCTGTGCAATGTAATTTCAGGGTAGAGGAGAGCAGGGATCTTCTGCTATTCTTCAGGACCTTAAGAACTTTTTCAGACAGATGTGATGACCGAAGCAGAACTTTCCAACAATTCAAAGTAAGTGAAAACACACATGCACCAAAATGGACGGTCCGGCAAACTCGCCCTCACAAACCTAACAAATTTAACCACCTGATCTGTACGTCATGAGCTAACAGAGTAGCTAATCAGACCTATTCATATTGCCTGTAGGCATCCTCCTCTGCTTTTGAGCAGGCTAAGTAGGCCATTGTAGTCGATAATAAATACAGAGTGATCATGTAGACATCTAGTGGTATTGTGAAGAAGTGCACATAGATTATCTAGATAAAGAGCGGTTTGGTTAAATGTGAGAGAAATTTAATGGAGACATATGTCTTAAGGTTAAACTTGGTGAATGTACAAAGAATGGCTATGTGGATACCTAGGTGAATCGATATAGGTGGAAAAATGTTCCTGTTGA
This sequence comes from Pelmatolapia mariae, assembly GCF_036321145.2. Lineage (NCBI taxonomy): Eukaryota > Metazoa > Chordata > Actinopteri > Cichliformes > Cichlidae > Pelmatolapia > Pelmatolapia mariae. Next base: position 11,391,072 of record NC_086231.1, read on the forward strand.
TGATTCATCATTTAAGGTCACCTTTTTATTCTATGTGAGTTGTCTTTTTCTGTTATCTGATTTTCAGAGAATATTTTTTATAAAGTGAAAATAGTGAAAATACAACACCTCCAAAAAGTGACACTAACTACAGAGATAGACAATTGAAGAGGAATGAAAAGCGTAGAATACCATGGGTTAATGCAGTAGGTATGAAGTGGTGCGAGCATGATAATGTGAGATATGAGGGTGGGACTTTGTTGAAGAGGTAGCAATGAAATATCAAATAGTACATCAAGCTGCACAAGCAATGTGGAACCTATTCTTCTGTTCACTTGGAGAATGCAAAGTTCTGCCAAGTTGGCTGAGCTGAAGGAGGATTAACCCACATTTTCCATACTGGTCTATGTGCTCCAAACTCTTATTTTGCTTTACTTGCATTTTTTCATGGAAAAACAAATTTCCCGCCATAACTGTTTTGCTGTTATGTATTCCATGCTCTTATGACACACACAGACAAAACATGTACTTGGAGGAATAAACATATAAAAATACAGAAGCACAGGAGCTGACATACATCTCTGCACAAGAATCCTAAAGTTTTTTCTGGCTGGTAGCATTAACAAGGCAGTTTCTGTTGTACACAACAACAGGTATAATTAGCAACATACAATTTCAGTGCTAACTGGGTTTTCTGTATTGTGGATAGGTAGTTGGAAATTTCTCCACACATGCATAGACCAATACCCACATGCTGAGTTCAGCAATTTTTGTTTTGCTGTTTGTGTTTATTGTGCTAGTGGTTTGAATTAAAAATTGACTTCTGTCTTTCCAGTACTTTATTATGACCAAGAACTTACTATCATTAGCTGGAGCATGCACACTTGTCTAATGTACAAGCTGTTACTTGCCTCGAACACAACATTGTTACTTATCCCTGGTGTTTTCTTCATCCACAGTTCTTTGTATTTGTAGTCAACTCACTGTGAACACTGATTAACGTTGATGGTTGTGCCATCATTGCAGCTGTCACAAAAGGACTGATTGTCGTTCACTATTATCAGTATCTTCTACTATTCACTTTACTATTGTAATAAATGTGTAATTGACACATAGTAGCTGTCAGCAGCTTGAAAACATCGTTGGAGTGGGCAAAGTACATATTTAACATGGTTGTGAATTTTCTAAGTAAATATAGAAATATATTCCATATATATTCTTTTGACATGAAATTCACCAGATGTTAGTAACAACCATCTAGTCCACACATCCAAAGAAATCAAACCATGTGTAATGAACATGATGCAGCCTAATCAAAAATGAAACGTGTTTGTCCCGTTTAGCAGTGATATCAACAAGTAAAAACTAAAGTTACAAACCAAAACCACTTATATATGACACCTCTAAAACATCATTCATGTTGTTGTAATATATAATTTATATATTGAAAACAATATTATTTTTCGAAATTAACTGGCATTTCTACAGTAAATTTCTAGTCTAACTAACCACCTAAAGTGCTTTTAAGTGAAGCTTACTCTAATATTGATTTCAAACACATTATATTAAAAAAAGTTGAACTTTATTAGAATATCTTCAAACATAGCCATGTAACATATTCCTGTACACCACTATCTTATTCACATCAGTAATAATCTCTAAATTAATTTTAATTAGGGAAGAGTTGGGAACAAACGTAAGACACTATAGAAGCAAGAGGAGTAACTTTCACATTACTATAATTCATAGATACATTGTTCCCCAGTTCATTTCTGCTGGAGTCTATAAATTAAGAAAACAAAGGTAAGTCACAAAATACTTAAGTCTAATGGAATAATGAAAAGTGCAATTAATCCACACAATAGCAGAACAAAACACACTTTTCACTTAGTTAACGTATTTACACAATATTCTTGTATTTCAAGAAATGTAGTTTTTAATCAGCAAAGAAAAAATATATATCTTAAAGCTACATACAGTTAACGTAAAGAGGAATGTTAACAATGATCACAGATTTGTGGCCAGTTAGGATATTTTTTTGTTGTTGTTGTTGGGGTTTTTTTGGACATGTGACAATGTTCTATTGGAGATATAGATCTACTAGATATAGATCAGCATGCAGATATCAAGTATTCCTTTTGTATAACTAAAATTACTTCAATCCTGCTTCTTCCCTCCTTCTGTTGTCAGGACTCTAAAATGTCAAGTATGACTTTCTTAAAGACAAGTAAAGATAGGAACAGCTCACTAGAAAACACATGGGTCAAAACAGGGTTGCATGAAGGGTCAGTTTGTGATAAATATGGATCTTCCCATACAGGAACGTGCCAGAGTCCTAGATTAAACATACAGACCAGACAGCATGAATTATATGTCAGTTATCAGCACAATAATGTTTAGATTTGGTTTTACTAAAAACTTTAAAAATAAAGCATTATTATAATCACTAATGCATCAGTTAAACTGCACTTAGGGCTGGGCGATATGGCCTAAAATTCATATCGCGATATAATTTGAAGCATGTGCGATAACGATATATAGCACGATATATTCTTTTCTTCTGTATAACGTATTTCCACACTATAAGGCACACTTAAAATCCTTTAATTTTCTCAAAAATCGAGAGTGTGCCTTATGTATGAATTCTGGTTGTGCTCACTGACCTTGAACCGATTTTGGCGTGTAGAAATCTGTTAAAAAATGTTTTAGTACAACTTTGGTAAGCCTGCTGATGGACTGCTTGATGGATTGTCAGAGCATTACGGCTGCCGTAGTGAGGAGTAATCTGGGTCCAAAACTCCGTCCCCTTCAGGTCCCAAAGTCAAACGAACACTGAGAGTTAAAAACAGTCTAAATTCTTTCATCTTTAATTAAATCATCAGCGTTGCTGCTTTATCGGGTGTAACAATTAAGTTTAACATCCATGCAAACATGAAAACAGAATTTATTAAATTTAACGGAGTTAGAAGTTAACAGGAAGTTAGCTCGCTAGTTTATACCTAAACATTTCATACCATGTTCTGACTGAGAGATTTTTGAAACTAATTAAAAAGTACAGCTCTGCTACCACTTCCAACATAAATGAAGACAGAAAACTAAACAGCAGTGGCGTTTGCAGGGTTACCGAAGTTGGACTACCTGGTATATAATGTTGTGCTACGTGATTGCTAGCGACACAGCTATGTTAGCATAACATTAGCACAGTGAAGCTGGAGGATGAACGGCAACTTTTTTTCCACTCGATAAAAGTTAACATGAGGGATTCTGGTGGTTAGGGACAAATGCAATCGCATAGCAGGATGCTATACACGGGCCAAACTTCAGTCAGGAGAACATAATTTACTGATGATAATGGTTGTAGCCGCTGTGATACTTTCTACCAAAACAGGCGCAGCTTGATGACATCATCAACATGCGCTATCGCGATAGAGCGATATAGTCAAAATCTCTATCGTTGGCCAAATCTATACCGTTTCTATCGTATATCGTTTATATCGCCCACCCCTAACTGCACTTCAGTCATATATTGAGTGCCCTTTACTCAGAGGTAAATCTGAAAAATCTGCCTTGGGTCCATTCATTTAGATCTATTGTTCTTGATGTAGTATTTTGTTGCTAATTTTAGGTAAAACTTCGAAATGTCAGATTTTGCGCTAAAAGTCAGTTGTTTAGATGAGCAAAAACAGCAAAAATGAAGATGCTTACAGTAAATAACTTGAAATATAAATACATTTTCTTACTGCTCACAATTAATGTGATACAGTCTACTAACAATGTGAAGACATTGGGCTGCAAGAAAGCCTCTTCGTTTGTGACAGCAGGTGTTTCTGTTGTTTCAAGGTCACAAGTAGTTTTGTTTGTTTTGGGATTTTTTTGTTGTTGTTAAGATTGGTTCATCCATGTAGTAAATCAGCAGGTCAAAATGAAACAACAACTTGGACTGTCAGTGTAGAACTGTTAAAACTGCTGCACTCATTTATAGGATTATATTAGTTGTAGTAGCATTTTATTACCTGTGAAAAGGGTGCTTTGAGGCTACCAGGGAAAGTCCTTGTGGGATTTAAGCCTTAGAAATTGCAACAATCTAACAAATACTGCCACTTCAATGGTTATGTGTGTGCAGGTGTGAAATGATTCAGTGCACCAAGGGTAATACACCACATTACAGTTATTTTAAAGACATAAGGGATTAAGCCAAGTATACATGACAGCTGGCTTTGACTCTGTTATTTTGATTACAGGTATAAACACTAATTTTAAATGTGGTTAGACAAACTGGTTGTGTGAAGCATATTGAGATTAATTACACTGATGAAATTCCCTTTACTGCCCACCAGTCAGTAAAAGGCCTTTAGGTGAGTTAATGAACACCTTCAGTCCAGTCAGAGGTTTGATTTTGACCTGATACATGCTGATTGTAGGTTTGCCGAAGTAAAAACGTTGACATCTGTGGGACCAGCTCCACAAATCCAAAATACCATGGTGTCTCCCAGCTCTTTGTTGTGGGAAACCTTCCATCAGCAACAAAGGGAGTGCAGTTAAATTTCAGTCTCCTCAACGGTACTTTCCAACAGGCAGTACTTTCATACAGGTGAAGTTGTCAGGGTATTTTGACAGCACCACTGGGTTACCATCAAGGCGGACCTCATTAAGACTTGGTCGTAGGTAATAGGTGTCATTGGACCTGCAGAAGGTGTCCACATTGACCTCAGTGATGTTGTTGTTCTGGAAGAAAATAAAATAATATTGGTAGAGTCTTTTTTTACACCTCACTTTTAATAAAAATTACAGGTTTTAAATTTAATCTAGAAAAGGGTTGTACCAACGGATAGTGATCTTGGAGATCAACAATGGGTAGAGTGATTCCCAAAAGTAACTAATAAAGTCATGCTGTACTTTAATTTTGGCATTCCTACATATGACCAGTACTTGCAACAGAGATCAGTCTGGATGTGAATGTAGGGGTGACCACATTGATCTGTCATCATCTCAGAATGAGAGAAAACAGAAGGAGGGCATTATAGTCTGACTTTAAATTTGTGTCTAATATAACTGGGGTTGCAGAGAGACTAGTTCATTCCAAAGTTTTTGAGTCACCGAGTGTGTGTGGATGAAAGGCAAATAAGCTCTTTTTACACATATTAAAAAAAATAAAGGCTGATATTCATCTACTTAATGGTCACAAGTTATGACAGGCAACAAAGCTCTCCTGCTGAAATAGCACACATTCAGTCTTTTCATGGTGGTAGACAGGGAATTAACTTCCCAGCAGTGTCTCTAAGCAAACCCATGCTCAGTTGTGGGCATGGACACAAACAGCTGCAGACGCCACAGACAGTCTTTCCTTTCATAGCTCTTTGAAATTTACACACATGCATAGCAAGTGCATTGTGTGCATCTTGGCAGATGTTCCTGAGTGGGCACGAAAAATTGGTTGGCATGCATCTGCATGGAGCCTCGTGCATACTAGCAAATGCTGAAACTGCACCATTCCTTTAATCCATTTGGCAGTAGTGCTGTTGCATTTGGGCCACACAGTATGCATTTTTACTGTGGAACTCAGTACAGTAGGCCCCTATGGAGAACATTATCAAACCCTACTCTAGAACACAAGTTGTGTACCAATTTGATAATGTCACTGGTGACCAAAATCAATGTATTTTTATATACAATGTTAATAAAACATAGAAACCTGAAGATGTAAGATCCGAACACTCTCTGGGATGTATGGAACAGCCTCCAGCATGTTGTCGGCCAGGTACAGGTTAACCAGCTTGGTGAGTTTCTGTTGGAAACAAAAAAAAGATTTGGAGAAAGAAAGTTGGACTGCCAAGACACATCAACTTTAGTAGTTAGTTGTACTAACACTGTGTTGAATTGATGGTGTACTGTATATAAAGATAATACCTTATCATAATTCTCTGGTAACATTTTGAGAAATTCAAGCATTGATATTCATCTCACCTGGAAAGTATAGTATCTTGGAGCATTTATACAATTAGGTGGTTAACAAGATGATTTACCCTTTCAGGAGCATGTAAAATATTTGCGATCACTGCTAAGGACAGTTGACATGGCTCATTGTCAGTTTGTATGTTTTAGTAAAACTTTTAAAACTTTTTAGGTTTTTTATCTCCAAATCAGTCACCAGAGTTGGTTGTTTGTTGGTAGAGGTCATGATGTACCTTGAAAGCATTAGCCTTCACTCCTTTGGTTTTGAGCTTGTTGTAGTTGGCATTGAAAGATGTGAGTTTGGCAGGGAGTGCAGGAAGTTTGACCAGCTGATTCTCAGCCAGAGACAATTCCTCCAGGAGGGTTAGCTTGGAGAAGGCTCCATCTTCAATCTCGGAGATCAAATTCCCTGTCAGGTCGATCCTCTTTAAAGTCACTGTTGATGGGTGAGGGTTTAAAAAAAAGAAAAGAAACAAAGAAGTTGTGCTACTTTCATCAATTACAGAAAAGTGAACATGCAGTTGATACATATGACTAAAAGCTAGGTCATACAGTACAAATAATGACTCTCTATACTAATGACTTATCATTAGCATAGAGAATAGTTGACTGTTTACAATGAAGCAGATATCTGTGCTGCAAAGGGCAAGATATGCAAACTCTGACTTACAAGGTTGAAGTTTTGCACTGGATTAATAATTTTTCCTACTGGTGCGTGATGGGATCTTTTAAATCTCCTCTCCCAGGACCCCCAAAATTTCAAATCCTACTCTTATCAACAAAATCTTCATCCTTTGTCTTAACCATTTGTCCAAGTATGGGCACTAGAGTATGTCTCAGGAGACGGCAAGAGGCAGGGTACACCCTGGGCAGTTGATCACAGGGACAATACATAGAGACAAACTACCATAAATTTACACTAGGACTATTAGATTAACAGATGTTTACCCCATGGTGGTCAGACATTTAAATGTCTGACTGTTGTGACACAAACAACGTAAAGAATTATTAAGAACAAGCAATTATAACTTAAGAAGTATGTCTTTGGCTTGTGGGGGAAACCAGAGCACTCAAATGAAACCCATACAGTGCTCCAGCACTTAACATAATATCCTGTTGTGAATCTGTGTCCAACAACTGACTACGTCCCATTTAAAAAAAAAAAATAAATAAAAATTTTTTTTTTAAATTGCTGAATGGTAAGCAGAAACTTGAGTTTTGAACAGATGGATTAATCAACAAACTCTGGAGTAACCATGTGTTAAGACTTACCAATTTGAGCAAAGTCTTTGTTTTTGATCTTTCTTATTTTGTTGAAGCGTGCATACAGATAGGCTGTTTCTTTAGGTAGTGTGGGAATGGAGGTCATGTCTGGACTGACCTCCTCACAGTACACCGAGCCAGTCAGACACACACACAGCAGACAGGTGGGAAGGTCTGCAACACAAAGGCATCCATAAAAACCAAGGCGCCTTCAAAGTCGATATGGCCTTACTACATTTAAGCCATAAGTAATTGCTTTTTTTGCAACTAAGTGATCAATTTTAATGGTATTGTTTTTACCTAAGACAAAAAAAAGTCCAAACCTTTTCAGTTTCAGAACCCAAACAATTCTGTCAAACCATATATTTTTTACTTGTGTAGTCTATAATGTCTTACTTTTTTTTCTACTTTAACCAGTAACTCTGTTTATGAGGCAAGGTAGTAAATTCTGCCTTGCTGTGTTCAAAACACAGCACTGATACTTCTATCTATCTATCTCTCTATCTATCTAACTTGTTTTCCCACAAGTGTAAATATGAAGCAGTGTCAGAAATTTAGGATATTCATCTCACAATGTGAGTGGTGTTTAAATTTTGTCCCAGGTGTCATTCCAGGTAAGATGGACAACTTTGAACCTCTCTTACTATGCACAATAGGACTGCTGTTTTGGAGCCAAGGCCAAAGATATTGTTTTAATTCTTTCGTGTTCTTTCACATTCCAAAATCTCACAGTGTATACCCAACTTAATAGGTATTAAACCCTTACAAAAACCAGTTTGAGCTACTCAAGGGATTTATTGTTATAGACACTATGAATTGCATCAAGGTATTGTTATCCAGCTCAGCATTATGGAGTTCCTTGCCAGCATGTGCTCGTGATTTCAAACAACCAAAGGCGAAAGCTTGAATGTTGACCCAGACAAAAGGACCTTGATCTGGTTCATACTCTTGGTGTAGTTCGTAATCTTGGTCCAAGGAATGGTCATTGTTCGTAGACTTTAACAATACTATGAAGGTCTAAGAAAGATCAAATCTGAGATGCATTTTCTTGTGTGTGACATCAGGTGCAGGTAGAGTAGGTCTTTCTCTTACCAGCGGCATCTGCTTCCGCTGTAATTGGGTTGTCATCAGGTTCATCAGCAGGAGGCAGCGCCCTCTGCAGGAGAAAACATGGCCTGTTCATATAACGGCCAGATCATTGGCTAGAGCAAAACATCACCACTGCTAGGGTTAGGCCAGTTTGGAAAAATGCTTAAATATTACAGTATATCAAATTTGAGGTAGGAACCAAATAAATGTTATACAACACTGTAAAAGTATATGCATTGCCTTGTGCTTGGCTCAGCTTGCAGCAGCTAGCTATAAGAGATTCATGAGCCTGAGCTTTTCACCAGCTATTAGTTATACAGGGTCGCTGTGTACTTAGCTTTGACAAAATGAGACTGTAAACATTACAGCTGCCTGTTTTGGTAGGTTCATATTGCAACAAGTGCAAGTAAGAAGATGAACCAGTATGTCTAGTTTCATTTACAGCTCTTTGAGGGTTTAGTAACACAGCAACACTGTAGATCAAGGAAGCAGAAGCCAGAATTTTTCAGCTCAGGCCAGTTATTATGGTCTACAGTCTCCAGGTGGGTTTCAGCAGGAATGCGTGTTGGGATTTATGTGACTGGCGAGATCAGTACACTGTTGGATGTTTGTCTCTATTGTGCGATGGATTAGCTAGATTTTTTTTGTAGCTTTGCTTTGGCCTGAGTTGCAACATATTCTCCGTCAGTATGCCAATACAGCATTCCTTTTCTAAAATGAATGAAGATGCTGCAATTTGTGACACAGTAGCCAAACTCCAAGTGGATATTGGCTGAGAACTTGAGGAAATTGTTTATTTTTTTTACTACAGTGGTTAGCATTATTGCCTTACAGCGAGACAGTTCAACACCATAGTTAGCTGAGGCCAACAGGAATGTGGATTTTGTGTTCTCCTTGTGCCTTTGTAGGTCTCCTTCAGGTAATCTGGCTACTCTCAGTCCAGACATTTACATGTAAGGTTAAATGGGGTAAACTGCCTGTGGATGTAAGACACATGAAGTGCTTAGAATAAAGCACTGTATGCGTATATGGGTAAATGTAAGTTGTAGTGTAGAGAACTTTGAGCTGTCAGTAAGACAAGAAAAAAGCTATAGTAATTCCAGTCTGTTTGTGGGAATGTGGGGAATTTATTGTCCGAAGTTGCTGGCTCTGATGTATGATACTGTTCATATATGGTCAGAACTTGTCTTCTGAAGTACTCCCAGTGGCTGAGATAGTGACCAACCAGGGTTTGTGAACTGAAACCTGGGTAATATTGTAGTGCTGCAACTTGAAAACTAAAGAGAATTAGGTAGGTGGGTTTTGTGCATTCTTAGGGGCATTTCATGGTGCATGGAAACCACATATTGGACAAATCCCAATATGATAGAAAAAATTATGTGAGGTTTTCAAAATGAAGAAACTCCTCTTTTTGGATTTTTGGAGATTTTCTATGTGAGCATGCTTATACTAAGAACACGACCGAAGATGGAGAACTATACAGTACCTATAAAGCACAAAACTCGAATTTAAGTTATATGGACCCATATGGCTACGCAGATGAAGAAACGGTATGTTAGTTTTTAGCGTTAAAAAAAGTCTAGTTATGTTTTGAGATTTGAGGCAGTGGACCTACCCTAATTTAACATAAACATAAAAAGCAATTGGAAAACCACAAATCTGGAATAATTCAAAAGGTCTTTGGCCAATTGTTGTGTGATTGTTTGAAAGTGTCTTATAAGGTGATGGAACAAAGCAATACGCTGCTGGAGGTTACTGCAAAGAAAAAAATATGCTAGCTTTCTTCATCTAGTTATACAACAAAAGAACTTGTGACATGGCTGACCGTTTTTAGTTTGAGTTATATTTCAGTCTTCTAGCTGAGTGAAGACGAAGGCGCCTCGAAAAAGCATGTTTGCAAACATTAAGCATTAGAGAAGGAAACTAGAATACCGGTACATAACTCATAAACAAATAGCATCATTATTGAATAGCCTTGAGCAAAATACGGACTCCGTTCCTACTGCTGAGTCCCTAAACCAACTGACCTGGTCTCGAGCCAGTTGAAAGAAAGAAGAAGAGCTTTGCACATTGTGGATTAAAAAGTTAACATAATAACCTTTTGGTAAATAGCTAATTGTAGCAGCACCAATAGGTATAAGGTCTGTCACTGAAAAATGAAAAGCAGCTGGTATTCAAACTGAAGTTATGGTTCCATAGCTGTATTGAGTTGTCACATTCCACATTTGTCTCACTCTCTCTCTCCCTGTGGATTGTTTGTGGGTTTTTCTCTTCCTTCAAGTGTTTTCTGAAGGAGAAATCAGACCAGATTTTGGTTTTATTCCATCCAAATATTTCTTAAAGGGGTTAGTGTGGTTAGAACAGGGTTAGTGTGGTCGACCCAGGGTTGTGTTTTGGTAAGACTCCACAGAAATAAGTTGTGTATGTGTGTTGGAGCTGTGAGCTTAATGGATTATCTGTTAGAAGAGGAGGACAGTGAAATGAAGTGCTAACAGATGCTGTCATTACCAAGTAGCAGAAAGTGGATTATCAACTAAACCATGAAGCAGATTAATTATTACTTGTGTAATGTGGTAGAATTAATTGATTTTGAACGTGCCCAGCTATTAAGCAAACCTTCTTTCTCCCTCTTTGTAAAGCATTGCTCAATTTGCTTTTTCATTTTATCCAACCTGCTCTCAATAAAGTTTTCCCTCATTAAATCATCTGGTTTCACTGCAGTCTTGAAACTATGCCTCTTATTCATTAAGAGTAAGAATATTATCCTTGTGCCTTTGATTTACCTCAATGTGCATGCCTGGTCATTATTGGAATTATTTATCTTTGGTGTGTCAAAATAACCACCTTTTGTCATTATTTAACACTGTGATAAATGTAAAAAATGATCTTCTGAGTTAATGCTGTCAAAACAAACTTTTTAATATCTTGATTAAAAAAATGACAAAACTTTAACAAATTAAAAAAGGCTACAAAAATAAAAGAAAACACCAAAAGTAGTAGATATAATTTCAGGGAAAAAATCCATCCCAAAGAAATAATAATACAAATAATAAAGTTCTCACCCTAGCCCTCCTTGATTTTAAATAGTCACTGAAGTATCCATTCAGTTGACTGCCAGCTAGAGATCCTGGTATCAGCTGTGAGTCGTGGTCGAAAGTCCTGGCTGAGGCTGCCACCAGCCATGGCACCAGCATACAGGTGAAAAAGAGCGTCTTCATGCTGTCCAAAACAGTGTGATGCAGACACACCAGCTCGCCTTAAAGTCTGAGTTTGGGTCAGCAGCTGCTTTTTGCCACAAGCCCCTGGTTGAATGTGTCAAATGACTCTATTTAAAGGCTGAACCAGTAGCTTCCAGCAGACTCTTAAAGCAGAGTTTATAGAGCACAGCACTTAACCCTTTCCTGACCACCCACCATCCATCTGCTGAGAGACAGACTTGGACACAGACAGGATGTACAGTGAGAAGCACACACACCAAAATGAGGCACATATGGAAAATGATGAGAAAGAATAAAGTGTCCATTTTTCTCCTAAATGTCCCTAAGTGTGTACAGGAAAAAAATATGCAGAGAAAGCAGAAAAACTGAAAGTTGACAACCAAAGTGTGAGTGTTTTTTGTCAGGAGGAATGTCTGTGGTCTCTGCCCAGCCACTCTGTAATGACTTGTAATAACCAACCTATCTTTCATTAGGCTGGATCAGTGTTTTTCTTCTTCTCCTACTATGTTATTCTCTTAGCCGTTGGTCAGACAATTCATTTAACAGCCATCAAGTATGCACTTCTTATAGGCTGGGATTTACCAATATTCATGTTTTCTTTCTGGACAGCTCTCTCAGTAACTAAAGTTTCAGGCTGGAATTGCTTTTAGTTAGTCATATCATCATTTTAAAATTATTAACAAAAAATGATCTGCTCTCTGCTGATATGAAGCCAGAACAATCATCTACGCAGTTGTATAGGTAGAACTTACCTTTTTAATTAATGTCTTCTTTAAGATTCACATTCAATTTTTGGAAGAATGCTGCTTGATTCAAGCAGCCATTGCAAATGATAGTCATGGCACTCAGTCTTGAATTAAAATCTGTGGCAGATGATGATGATGATGATGATGGGAAACCGTCAATGGTGGAAAAAAAGATTTTTAAAGCCTTATTAAGTCAGCAAATTGTAAGTGGCTTTTGGCAGATTTGACTGATAATTCTATACATGCAGTCCTTATGTCTCCATGACCACTGAAATTAAAGGTAATTTATGTCATTCTTTAAATTAACTACCAAAATGAGTGCCCAGAGACTTGCTTCTCAAAGGATTTTAAGCATCTGCTGAGTGTTTTTTGTATTTAATTTTTTTTCCCCTCTAGCATTATTGTATAATACCTAAAAGCAAATATTGGTTTACTTAAGGACTGTCTCGTCAGATCCAGTTAAGGATGTCCTGTGGGCACGTTACCCACTTTTAATCTTGTATAAGTTAGGGTGTAATGATTATCCAAATTCATGGTTCGGTTCATGCCCTAGTTGGGCCACAATTTTGGCTTTTGATGTTTCGGTCACTGCTTAAAACTTAAACTGTAACACCTATAGTGAAACCATATGACATTTGTGTGTGACAATTTCCACATGTGACATTTCCAGTTGCCTGAAGCCAGTGTAGAGGGTCATAGCCTAACATGTTACTGATACACTTTATGATGATTTTTTTTTACTGTTGGGTCTGTTCCCACAAACCCCGCTAGTTCTAGAGACTTATTCATCATGAAAGAAAACAAGGCAACAGTGTTCGATCGATTACTTGCGCAAGGGAGGCCTTTGGTCAAGAACCAGCTCTTGGAGCTCACGCTCCTAACCTGTCTCCAGCCCAAAGTCCTTCAAAGAGCAGCTTCCCTCGCAGCTATTTATTGAGAGACAGTTCACACAATAGTTTACAACACGTACCTCCCCTCTTAACCCCCCTTGGTTACAAAGATGAGGCACTGTATGTATATGTGTGTGTGTGTGTGTGTGTGTGTATATATGTGTGTGTGTGTGTGTGTGTGTGTGTGTGTGTGTGAGACCTCCTGCTGGGCAGGAAGCTTACATCAAACAGACCTTCCAGATAGGATGTGTCTGTAAGCAAACCTACAGCCCCCTACCCAGAACCCCGAGAATCTGGGGGGAAGGACAGTGGAATCCCTTTCATCAAAGTTGGCAAGCATAAAAATGACAAACATTTAACAATCCACTCTAACATTTACCTTCATTTGTTATCCTGTTTGTGAAATTACGGGAGTAATATCTGAGAAGCAATTCTTTACTTCGGATATGATGTAGCATAAACAGCTGTGCACAGACTATGTCTTCATCTCCCTTGAAGTCATTGTGTGTTTTTCATAGACTTGACTTATTGTAGAATCATTCAAGATGGTAAGCATACTAGCCTTTGATGTTATTTTATGAAGTTTTAAAGCAGTGCAAGTGTTTTATAAAGTGTTCTGTCAGAACCACTGTCCTACTGTTGCTGACCAAAGGCGCTTTATCAGTTAAACTGAGGACTCGTGACTGGGTGAGCCTGGGCCCAGGACAGTCCCTCCAGCAGGAGCATTTGGTTTCTTTATTTCTTCCTTCCTGATGTTGGGGTGTCTTGAATGAAAATGTTGTTCAAATGTTCAAATGCTTCTCTTCTTTGAACGTTTTAGTTTGAGTCCTGCTTTCTGATGTGTAAGCTTTGTGTTGGGACTTCTCATTTATATAGTCTTTGGTTGCATTTAGGTCTTAAGTTCTTGGGTACATATGTTCAAAAGTGGTGTGGGAGGACACTAGATATTATTTGTATAAAAATTTATAATATTTTTATGGTGCCTAAATGGTATAGAGGCATTTAGAGGTATTTCATTCAACAACTTAAATCACAGGCTGACTGACCAGTAGATTAAACAGACTGTTATAGCAAGGAATCATTTGTATCAAAGGTAAAGTAAAACTTCTGTTCTTGCAAGCAGTTTCCTGTAAAGACAGTCCAATACAAACCTTATCAGGCATCATGCAACTGTAAACAATGAAATGCTTGTAATTGATGATTAAATTTCTTGTATTTTTGCCTTAAAACCCAGTATGATTTGTATAAGTTAACTGCAGTCCATCCAAATGCATGTAATAGGTAAGCTTAGGTATGACATCAGATTTGATGTATTTGGATATTAGCTGTTGGATGGTTAATAGAATAACATAGCAGCAGTCACATTTTACTTGGTCGCAAGACCATTACAACAGCTGACTTTGAACCTCTCTCACTGTTATCGATATGTTTCCCTTACATTGGTCATGTTGACATAAGAACAGCCTAATGTCACACAGAGTTCAGTTTTAGCCCTCTTGAAGACCATATTCAGAGCAGTCTGTTGCCTGACATAACTGGGGGGGAGGGTGTGAACCATGTTTAAGGCCAAAGCACTTTGCTGTAAGACAATAAATTGACACAGGTTTAGAGTTGCTACCTCAAGTTAAGGAGTTCAAGTATGAAAATTAATTCATTATCTATTAAACTTTTTGCCAAGCAGTAAAACGTAAGGCAAAATGTGAATGTGTTCTTGTTTTCTGGTTGATGAGAGAAGTGGGCACAGCAAATGCTAACATAAAACAAGGATCTATGCACTCAGCATTCTGGTCATATCTCAGCTGTTCATCATTTTAATCAATACATCTCTTTATTTTAGCATCGGTCAGACCTCCACAGGCTTGTGTTTTAAAACTGTAATAAAGTACTTAATTGGCAATAAGACATCAATAAATAACAGCTAATATGGTAAACATGAAAAATGTCACAAATAAATTAAAAGCAGAATTGCTGGGAAATGAACAAAAAAGGAAAAACCTATGGGAGTATTTTCCAAAGCAGAAAGGCCAAGAGATTCTTAGTAATAAAACCAGAGAGACTCTCAGGCTATTTAACAGCTGTTGAGGTCCAGCTGTTCTTGTCAGAGAAATCACAGAAATGTTGGACTTGTCCAGAGCAGTTCTTAAGAAATTTATTTTGTGTTTGTCTGTGTGTTTTTCATAAAAATATTGAAATTAAAATGATCTATAAAAGGCAGTACTTCTCTATAAACAAGTAAAGCTGAAGAGAAATGACTGAAGTGTAAGAGGAAAATGGTTAAATAGGAAACATGTGACCATCTCAGCCTTCAAGAGTAGAGGAAAAAGAAGGGGGCCCAGATATAAACATCCAAGGAACATGAGCCCAGACTGTTACAGGTGTGTTAGCAATTATGAACACCTTTAAACTTTTATGACTCTGGGAAGAGGGCCAGCAACTAGAGAATGTTTTTACTGTCACTAATTTTCTATACCACAGTTGGGCTGTCAGGGTGTTTCACTGGTATTTCACTCCACAACAAAGGAAGTCACTGGGGAAAGCCACCCACAATAACACACTAAACGCACATTATTCCCGCTGTGTTGGGACTGTTCCTGTCACGCTCAATCTGTTTGTGAACATGAATAAACCTTTTTAAAGCCATTGAATTCTTGTGTACCACTACAGAAACACGAACACAGAAAATAATTCCTGTGTTGATTGACCTGTTGGATGACTAAATGAAAGCGAAAGGGTTGTAAACTTGAGAGTTGGACAAGAGAGAAAGATTTTATTCTCTTAACTAGCAGCACCATTTTTTTGAGACTGTACTGGACTTGGTCTAAGTGTCCCAAATCAAATTTAACAACAGTCACCCAGTCGTGTTCTGTGCACGCTAAAGACGCCCAGTGGGGTTTTCTTGTAAACAGCAAAAGATGTTTACATTCAACATTTCTCAGAACATGTGGGGTGTATCGTCTGAGGTTTACCTAACATATTGAAAACATTTACTTCCTCATAAAACTCTGGGAAAGCTAATTTTTTAAATGGTTTGCATCGTTCACGTATGCAGCTAAATTCCCTATACTTTTGCTTACTCTTCTGAAAGCTCTCTCCATTTTTGTTCTGTCTCTATAAAACAGCTGAATTTGAATCAATTCAAATTCAAGCCAATATGTTCTGTGATCTGCTGCCATGGTTATTAGGATGGTAAATAGTTTGCCAGCTGAGAGCAAAATCTTCTAAATGCAGCCACAAATATGCCTATATGATACCTTTTTAGATAGCCGTGCAACCTTTAATTATAACAGTAGTCGTATATGAAGACTTTCTTGAACGCTGAAATGAATGGCACTGTTGCTAGGTGCATCTCTTTGTTAAATGGTAGTTGGAGCAGCATGAGTATTATGCTGCATACAATCCAGTACAGACCATACAAAAACATTTTTTCTTCTGTTTTAATAATTTATTAATTTGTATAATTCACATAATAATTCAATAGTCATCAAAAGTGTTTTGTTGGAAGCATATTGACACTTTTAAAAATGTTAACTTTTATCATTTTTCCAGCTATATATTGTTCCGGAGTGTTGTAATACTACAGTTATGTTGCTTAAAAACAGACACATTGGTTATAAGTTAAACCCCCCCTCCCCTCTTTCAGGCTGCTGTCTTCTTCCAACTGTGGTCAATTTGACGGTGAGCTGAGTTTTAGGGTGACAGGTGTAAGTGAGCGATAAGTAATGGCAGGCTGAGGCCAACCCAGTCAAAACAATACGCATGAGTAAATGTACTCTACACACAGACACCCATTTCACTGAAGAGTATCTTTCGACACGGTGGACCACCTGGCTAGACATTATGTAGCCTTGGTCTGCATGGGTCTGGCTGACTATTGACATGATGTATTAACCCACCACTAAGATCCATGTGCTGTGGTAGTGACATAGCCACCTGCTAGCTCTGGGCTGCCGCCAGCAACTGGAGAACTGACAGTGAGGCTTTTTATTTTAGCTCTGAGACTTCTTACGTAACGAATGTTGCATGTTTTGCAAGTTAATGATTAACACAAATATACTACTTGAATTTTCTAATTAGGCTTCTTGTGAAACTAAATAAAGATGAATCAAACTAACGTTCAGAAAATTCTCAACCCACTCTACATCTCTACAGAGCATTTTACCTTTATATACTATATAGTTGTGATTTTACACATCTACTGATGGTTCATTCAGCAAGTGATATTATTAATAATTAAATCAGAACAGTGTCTGAGATATGCATGAGTCTGTATGAGTTTATAGCATCACAGCATTCCTTATGTTACATCAAAATAATCCCAAAGAAGTTATATAGATTTACAATTTAGGAATACAAGATCAGCACTTCTGTCTTACCAGCCCTTAGTTGTACTGTGAATGTGCTACTTGTTGGTTGGAAGTAAGATTTTCTATAAAAACAGGAAGACTAGTGCTCATGCCTCAGAAGACAAACTCAATAAATAAATGTGTATAAAATATTGATCACGATAGTACACATGTACTGGTCACAAACAGTCAATTAACATGCTCTAATGATGATTAGATATCATGCCAAGATAGTATATAATGCCTGAGCATAAATTTCCAGGACTTTGTCCATAAATATTTATGCTCTCTCCCCCTTCAAGGGCATCTTCTAGTACAATTTTCGCCCTCTTACAGAACAGCTGCTATATTCAGATAGCTTTACTTTGCCTTATGAGATTAAACTTAAACTTGTGAAGAGAGCATTATCTGCTGCTAAAATAACCAACTGCTAGGTGTACTGGCTACAACCCAAAGACTAAAAAGGTATTTTCAGTTTAACTTGAAAGTGACATATCGGTCAGTCGAGTGATGAGACACTGCCATTTTAATTATTTTTCTTGTACTTTGACTGTGAATTTGTCACAAAAAGTAGGACTGTCATCATGGAGTCCTGAGTTATCTTAGAGAGAAGATTTATTGGAAACGATTTGAATTCTGATGCAATAAATCATGCGCTGCCATATTTAAATTTTAATTCCCCCAAACTGGATAGATGGATGGAAGGACTGACCAATTGACTGACTCTTCAAGATATTGCTAATACTTCATATTTTTCTATGAAGGATGGTCAGTTTTGATTTTCTCACTCGTATATTTGATTGTGTAGTGCAGGGGTCGGCAACCCTGGGCACGCGTGCCACAGCTGGCACGCGAAGGGTTAACTGATGGCACGACCATAGCTGGACTGGCCATCGGGCATACTGGTGGTGGTGATTTTTCGTTTTCATGGGCCGATGTTTTTGTTGTTGTTGTTTTTGTAATGTATAAACAATGAAAGGTGGTGGATTGTCCAGATGCTGGCCGTTGTGTAAAAATAACTCAGTTGTTTGGTGGTGGCTGTGGCGGAGCTTTCACAGAGGCCAGCAGGTGGATGAGGAAAAGGGGAGGCAGGAGGAGGAGAGACCCGAGGTGGCCACCGGTCCGAGTGTCAGGTGAACTTCAGGTAAGAAGTTATGAGCTGCAGTCTATCTGGGTCAGATATAAACCAAGTTTAGGTGTAGTTTATTTTCGTTGTGCTGACTTTTTACAGTCAGTTACAACAACTCGTACTGCGTCCTAGCTAGCATGACAGAGTTTCTATACAGCCAACGGCTGGGTGGGTGCTATGATGTTACTGATAGTGAACTTTATTTCATTCATAAGGTTAGTTAGTAGAGTTGCCAACCGTCCGGTAAAAAACGGAATCGTCCCGTATTCAGAGAAAATATTACGCGTTTCGTATTGAGCTGAAAAGGAACACAGTTTGTCCCGTACTTCAGCTAGAATGGAAAAAGACACAAAGCTGGAGTTATTCTGTGTCTTTACGCTGCACAGCTGCCTCTTCTTCTCTCATTCTCTCCCCCTCCCTCTCTTGTTGCTACTTCAATCATGAAACTGATCAATGATCAGCTGATCGGCTTTTCTGACGCAAGTCCCGTCTCTCTTGTTTGTTTATCGCCCACTTTGCACCAGAAACAGGAACCCAGCGGAGGTCCCGTTAAACAACAGCAGCGCGTTTTAATCTTGATCAGCTGTTGTTAGAATTTATTTAATATTAATTTCTAGTATCAGCTGATGTCTGCTGGAGCCACAGCCGTAAGCTGCTGGCCATGATATAGGTTTGGATATGTGGTGAGAGGGAAACGGAGATGTCCTTACTGAATTATCAGAGCAGAGCTGAACAGGTGATGGGGAAACAGGTTTACCTTTTAGGTGACATGAATGAGTAGAAGGGAAGTCATATACTGTTTCTGAGAGACAAATAACACCAGGATCCTTTTTTATGTAGCTGACTTCTGGTAACTGTGAAGGGGCAGGTCTAGCAAAGTTTTGCCAGGGGGGCAGGTAGGGCATTAATTATATCTGTTGTAAAATGTATAGAAATCATACATATACCAACAAGACAGTGTACATCACTGTCACAACAGTGTTGGTTTTCATTCAAAGGCTTTGGTCTCTAGTCAAAATGCCCCAGCTGATTTTTTTTGTCCCAGTCCAGCCCTGGGCACGACACGCAGTGAATTAATCTGAGAAGGTGCATTAAAAAATAAATGGCAGGGCCAGCGGTGCACATTGCAAATTAGCTCGCATAGACACATTAGTTGTGCCGCGTCTTAATGACAGTATCTTAGCTAACAACCCCAACTACCAGATTCAGCTTGTAATTGGCTAAAAATCACTTAGCCTACCAGTGAGAGGGATGTTGCTAGCTGGCAGTTTTTTCAAGCGATGTTGAAATTTCCACATTCCAACACTTCAAATGCTTCAGGAGCTGTCTGCTCAGCGCAGCATCAGCACCACGGAAATACACGGATACATCCGTAGACTCATGATAGAATTCACTATGCGTTTTCAGGACTTTCAGGTGTATGGACCAATGTTTTCTTTTCTGATCAAACCAGAAAGCTTTAATGAGCAGCTGGATTTGTCTCGCATTAACTGGCTGGACACAGAGGACATCGAAATGCAGCTGATTGAACTGAAAAGCTCGACTCTGTGGGGGTCAAAGTTTGCAGAACTACGAACGCAGCTGGAATCCAAAGCTGTGGGTGTTCATGGAGCTTGCATTTTCACCAAATGGACATCAATACCTGACAAGTTTAACTGTCTTAAGAACATTGCAGAGGCCTTATTGACAGTATTTGGCTCTACATATCTGTGTGAGCAGATTTTCTCTCACACGAAGAGTGTCCTCAGATAGCCGTCTGAATGCTGGACACCCGTAGACCTGTGTCTCTGAGTGGGAGACCAGAGAGCACATTAACATGTGTATCACTGTATTAACAAACATGCCATATTGGCCCAGATTATTTTTCTTATCATTGTTGTGAGGAGATCACAAATAACATTTGCATTTTCTGTTGTACAGTTCATTTGCTGTCATGGAGTTTTTGTTTCAAAATAGCTGATAACTATTCGCTGATAGCTGCCAACATCTGCAAACAAATATAATTCTATAAAGTTGTTCTATACAGTGTGTAACTGTTAATATAGAGCATTAATAAATTTATTGCTAATGCAGTCATATATGGCACATTGACTTCTGAGGAAATTTTAGATGGCACTCATCATCAGAAAGGTTGCCGACCACTGGTGTAATGCAACAGTCAAACATGTCCTTACAGTCAAAGACTGGCTTACACTGTGAAAAAGGTTGTTTCAGCCCACCCAAGTGTATAACCACATGTTAAACCATTTGTTAAAGCACTGTTTGTCATTCCTCTATTGTTTTGGGATGATGGAGATGTTGTTTTATGTAATCCTAGACTGATGCTGGCATCTGTTGAAAAACCCTTTTTAAGTTGTTGCCAAAGATGGTTCCAATTGGCTCTGGGACTGTTTAAATGCCTCCCTGGTGTTATTAATTTATGGAGAAAAACTGAAACATCTAAAATATGTAAAACTTTTGCACAGTACTGTGTGCAGCCTGTGACTTCTGAAAGGAAGTTTCAGCTATCTACATGGATTCATTTCAACTTACCAATTCAGTTTTTGAATGACTCAGCCATTATCTATATTTTTCGGACAGTCATATCCCATAAAAGTAAGTTGCATCTGTTCCAGAAGCGTTCTTTTCTTTGTCTGTTTTACTAAGTGAAATGAAATTAGGTGTGTGTTACTGCGGTTTTATTCCATTTTTCCTATAATCTTTTGGAATTTAATCCATTCAGGAGAAGAAGTATACAGAAGAAGTATTCTGTCTTCATATTCACTGTTGAAGTGAATTATTTTCCTTCTGCCCAGCCGTGGTTCATATGGTGAAAATTAG